>NW_027192201.1:207696-242542 GCF_041956535.1 Calcarisporiella thermophila
GTGTGCCTTGATGGCCTCCCATGTTCATATAAATCCATTTTGTTAGAAGGAGATAATAGGATAAAAGGTGAAGCCATTGCAAAAACTGATATAAATTAGATGATGTTATGGAATCACATTCAGGTAAAATAGAAAATAATAAATATAGATAAAGAGGTAAATCAAAGAAAAGGATATAAAATGATATAGTGGGGGGGGGGGTGATTGAATCTATCAATTGATGAGGGAAGCTAAACAAGAATGAGGTGAGGCGCTGAACTCTCTCTAGCCGCTGCCATCTTCTCCGGGTCGCTCGTTGTTGTAGTATTCACGTTCCTCGTTCCGGCGAGTTCTTGCGCGAGTCAGATTCGGAGGGGATGGGGTGGTAGAGGAAGAGAGTGGGGGATAAGAAGGAGGGCCGGACAGGTTCGAGTCGGAGAGCATAAACGCCGGCTGTGGGGGCATCGAGTATGCGATGCCAAGCTCTTGCATCATCCCCTTGACGGCCAGTGCAAACTAGTGTGAAAAGCAATGGTTAGAGGGGTTATCGTTTGCGCCTGGTATGCGCTCGCAAGAGTGAAAATGATGGGTGAACACATACTTTGGTTCGGTTCGCAAATCGTCTCCCCATGTCCTGCCAATTCCAGCGGTGCTGGATGCACATGCTCAAGTACAATTTGTTCATGTTGTCTATCTGGGTCACCTGGATATCGAACCCGGGCGAGAAGTCGCGCGCACCCTCATTTTCAAGCCAATCTCGAATGCGGTCGCGCAGCTCTACAATCAACTCGTGCGGCGTGGTGAAATTCACTTGCGCCGTCACGGTCTCGCTCATGTTGCCAGAGCGTCGCACATTCTTAATGTCTTTGGTGCACAAGACCTTGTTAGGCATATAGACAACCGTACCATCCCACCGGCTAGAGGGTGGTCAGGGGCGTGTTTAGCTATTGAAGTAACCACTTTCTCAACTAGAGGATATGATGCTTACATAAAGGTGGTTGTGAGCAGGCCCATGCTATGCACAATATAGTGCACATCGCCAATGTAGCAGCGGTCTCCGACGTCGTAAGGATGCTAGAAAAGTGCGCAACCCACATGTATTAGACTCAAAAGAGAAGGTGGTGAGACACTCCCAGTATCCCCGAGCTTACCGTCACAAAGAGGAAAATGATGCTTTGGAAAAGATCGCGTGCACTCCCTCCAAATACAAAACTAAGAGCAACGATGGCCGACGAGAACGGAAGCAGACTCGAGAGGATGTCTTTGTCGAAAATGGCTATGAAGATCAGTAGCACGAAGATAAACGCAATGATCATGAATATTGTGTCCAATTTGCCAACCGCGTTTCCCAAATCGCGCATAGAAGCCACCAGATCCCGATGCTCTTGGTAGATAAACAGCACGTTGTCTTTCTGCGTTGTGCGAAAATAAAAAATAGGAAAATTAAGGCCTACATAGACCAGTCGGCACCCTTTTAAAACCCAGGTTTACCATTTCCGACTTCGAAACATCGCCATTGCCGTCCTTGTCAAAGATCGCAAAGGCCTTTTCCGCCTCGCTCCGCTCGAAATCAAAATACGGGAGAAAATCCTCCACCGACAGATGGTTTCTATTTGCTTGAAGACCTTCAAAGAGCTTCCGGGCAAGCTTGCTTGCTTTCCCTGCCGAATGCATGTCATTGTGGCCATTGACGGGATCCTGCATCGCAATGTTGGCGAGCTTCTTGTTGAGCGTGTTCAGCAGCAGCGGGGTTTGTTTGGCGGTATTAGGCGGACTAGCGCGGCTTTGGGATTGGCTTTGTACGGTGCTCGTGCTTGTGCGTGGCTGGAGATTGGAGAGAGGGATCTCATCGTTCTGGTATGATATTCCTGTGTCGGAAGTGTTATTGCGACTATGGTATGGTCGTCGGTAGCGGACTTTCTCTTCTTGCTTGGGAGCCTTCTTTTTCGCCTTCATGAGTTTGTCGAGCACTTTTCGATGCAAACCAAATGAGTTGAGGTATGGGTTAAGTTCGGTGTATACTAAAACATACCCGACATAGCATATTTGTTTTCCTGGATACGCTCCTTGTATGCAGAGCGGTGGAACTTGACGGCTGAGTAGAAGAGAGCGGGTTTGGGGGGGGGGGGGAGGAGGGGGAAGGGTGAGTGGGCATATCCCAATTCGAAATGCATGCAATGGGCACCTACCGATCATTTGAACAAGGAACTTCTCGAACAGAAGGATGACTGCCGTTCCAAACAACGCCCGGAACGTGTCGTGGACAATCCTGTAGCTAATGGAGAGCTCGGGGATCTGAACCACAACATTAGCGTCCGGCTGCTTCACTTCTCTGATGGTATAGGTGGCGGCCGAATAGAGGAATCCCATGAAAAACTCGAAAGCTCCCCAAAGCCAGGCGGCGATGAAAAGAGTGACCACATAGGGCCTGACACCAATGAAATACTATGATAGAGTTAGCAATGGCTCCACGCAGTCAAAAGATCGATTCTCTGTTGAGCATACCTCGAGCCGCGTTTTGATCGACTCGGAGCACCCGCCCGTGAGAAGTTTGGTTAGCGTCACGACAAGTTTCGGGAGAACCTCAACGCAAAAGTAGGCAATGGCTCCCATAATCCACACCCATGCGGCCCAGAACGACCACATTTGTACCTGCTGGAGGGTGGTATTTCCTCTTCGAGTGGGATTGTATATCTGCTCGGGAAAGACGTTATACACAAACAATAAGATCACGGCCGGCGCCACGAGCGCTGCACCACCCAGCGCTCCCACGATGAGCGCGCGGACAAACGGTGAAAGTCTGGCCCAGAAGTGGGTGGCAGCCTGGCGTCGCTTTTTCCGAAAATCCGGATCGTCAAGTTCGGACTCTGCCTCAGCCTCCCAGTCGAAATCATCCTCGTCATCAAGGGGGTCCTGCTCACCAGGAAGCACGGGATTAGTTTCATTAAAAAAGGGCGTGGTTCGGCTCTCCGTCAATGGGGAATCCTTGTTAATTTCCGCACTCTCTCGGAGAGGGGGAAGATATTGTTGTGAAAATGGAGCGGAAGGCGGCGGCAATTGGCTCATGGTGTAATCTATTCCTAGACAGCGGGGAGAATGGGTTAGAGAGGGCGCATTTTCATGAAATCCAGGAAATCAAAATAAAGAGAAGGGCTTTTTTCTCACAGGGGGAGGAGGCATGCAGGGTTCGCTGCGACGCGTAGAATACAGTACCTTTTGCGAAGATCCCAGGATGTCAGCGGGGGGCCATGCAGCCGGGAGTCCAAGAATGCAGGGGAAAGGAATGAAAGGGGCAGCAAGATGGAGGCTCTTGGTGAACGGCACCCGCTTCTTAAAGACGAGAACCTTATTTACCTCCGTTACACCCACTTGTATTTTGATTTTCGCTTCAGCTCTTCCCTCCAAATCGGTGCTTGGCTGCACACCCGCCCCATCAAGCCGACACGATTGGAGCTGCCCGGGAGCCCTGAAGCCTCCCTGCGGCCAAGATTGCCCAGCCCGGCCCGCCTTCTCTCTCCTCAGCCCAGCCATAATAATTAATGGGCCGCCCGCGCTCTGATGAGCGAGGCAGCTGCTCTTCCTCAGGGACTGCATGCCTCCTCTGCAGTGGTTTAAACCGTCGACATTCTAGAAGATAAGCGCGTTTCATTTTGGAAAACAAAGCCCTGGAAACTCAGTGTGTTGCCGTGGACAGTCCAGGCCATCGAGTGGACCATAGGGGTGCATGGAGAAGCCCTGCGCTGCGCCAGCGCTGGTGTCGCATTCTCGAAGCGGTGGTCGAATCCCAAGCGAAGTGCTCGTTATCTGTGGAGGTGCGATCTATTTACATATTTGTTGATAAGTCTTCAAATAGCAAATGGTTGGTGGCTGCCATACTAAACTCATCCAAGCATAGTCTTTGGCTACTCCCGTAGATTCCTTGTATCACTGAAAACCTGCCCTTATTCACGCTTTTTAAATTACGCACCTCTTTGGGCGAAAGGGCTCGGAAAGACCGACCTTCAGAATAAGAAATGGTCAAGTTTGCAAAATACACAGATCATACAATAAGCTAGTCCTTCATCTGAAATGGATGCAGCCAGGCCCGACAACACGTTTTGACGGAGTGTCGTCAGCCGATCCTTCCAGCTGGATTTCAGGTACATTTGGCCACAAGCGAAATTAGTATTACAGATCCTGCCGCCTGGCCCAATCAAAATCCGATTGATGAGCTTGAGGGCCAGAGGCTGGAAGTGGTAGATGCCCATCTGAAGCATTGCTGCAAAATGGCATCTAGAATCAAACTAAAAAAGTCATCCACTATTCACATCACATCCTCCACCTCGCTTCCACCAAAGAGCACTGGCGATCTAACTTGCTATCTTCGCCTCTTCATTGGCGAGCTTCGGCTCTCATCGACTTCATTGGCTCTCTTGCCCAATCCCCTAAAGGTTCGCGTCGTATGGCCTGAAACCGACGAGGGAGGGCTCCTCTATTCGCCCAGCTCTATTCGGGCCAAATCGAGTGTTTATACTGGCCATGGACCCGTCTACCCTTCCTCTAGGCGATACCCTGTGCGGGAGGATAATCATGCATTACGCGCCTATCTCAAGCGAGTCCGCCTGAATATGGATCTCCTATCTGGCCGTAAGCCGGTGGGGCGAATCGTGGTCGAAGATATCGAAGATGTATTAGGCGGGGAGGTGAATAGATGGTGGTTTGTGATAGGGATCGCTAATGGGCGTGTGACAGGGGAGGTCATTGGCGAGATAAGCATCGGTATGCAAATAGAGCCGGTAACTCCGAAGAAAGGACTCGACTTGCTGCTGGAGGAGGTGAAACTAGACCAAGGCTGGGAAGAACTTAGCGATGCGGAAGAGAGGGAAGACCGGGAGGCAAGGTGGTCGCCGAAGCACGAGGATAATAAGTCAAAAGCAAGATGCGCCGAGAAGCGACCCCTATCTAGAAAACCGAAATCGGAGGGCACGCCAACTAGAAAGTTGGAGAGAGAGACCAGTGGCTCTATGTCAGAAGTGTTACGAATCTATGCAAACGCAAGAAGGCTTCATGATGGTAGATGATATGAGCTCTGTTTATTTTTGCAACTTGACGAAATATCCTAATCACATGAAACTCTCGTTTCTTTATAGCCATGACCAGCAGCCTACATAGGCATATAGACGAATTTACTTCCAATGACTCCACATAATCTTGAATGATAGCTACAAAGGATTTATGTTTGTATATGTTGTACTATATAATAGTAATAGTGGTCTTTGCATGGATCTTGTGGAATCATCCATTTGAATCGGAAAAAAAAAACTATTCCCACACTGGCTTGTAAAAAAAAAAAAAAAACTGAGTGGTAATTCTTCTACGAATACATCACGGCAATAAATCCTATCTTCCATTGACTGAAAATGGGTCAGCACTGACCCCTAGCATCGCCCCGTTGCTCTACTCGTGCTCAGCAGAAAAGTCTCAATAAGTAAGCTTAGAGTTTAGGCGAAGGTAATGCGACGACTCGCTCTGGGGTTGAGGGTGAGTGTCGCAAGGCCATTCAAACTGGATGAGCCCAATTGAATACGAAGTCAAGATGGGCCCACAGAAATAACAGCACACGTGGTCGCAAATATACTTGCTCTAATGGTTCCCACCCTTTCTCCGTCCATGAGCCACGATCCTCGATATCCACAAGAATCTCTAGAGGCACTTTATTGCTGGCACTGAGGCTCGTCTGTCTGCTCTCCTCCAATTTCGGCCTCAAGGGTCGTAGAGACAAATTGGGAATGAGGGCTTGCGGAGAAACTCGGTAGTGAGCTAGCTCTCGAGAAGAGGGAGGGGGTGAGCAGGGACTCTGAAAGTGCTTCCAAATAGCCACCCTGCAACAGCTGATCATCAAATATCAGATTTTCGTGATCGACAGCGCCGCCCTCAACCGCCTGGGCTGCCGCAGCGGAGGTATACATCGGCGATGTGGGGGGGGGCTGGTTGAATATCGTGCATTTGCTCAGGAGCCGTGCTGCTTGGCATGGATTCAATCGTCGTCGTGGTAGTGAATAGATTGGCCAGGGTATTTTCCATGGGATTTCCATGCTCCTCGTGAAGTGTATCAATGGCCCCGCCGAATTCCCTGCTCTTCATCGGCACTGTGGAGGGGGTTGGACCAGGATTCGATGCTGTCGTAGCTACCGAGTTGCTCTTCCTCAGACCAGAGCAATACACGGGACAAGGACTCCGCTCGTCGGACATCGGGAAGAGCGTCATTCTGGCCACACTGCTGGATCCATTTTCAACTTGCTGGCTGGGTGCTTCACTCGTTGCCCACCGCTCCTCGCTCTTTCCGTGCGAAACCTCGAGTGTGCGATGGAGCCCATACGAATCTCTAAGCAATGCAAGGGCATTGCCCGCCATCCCCCAGAACGTCTGCATGCGCTCCAACAAGACGACGCCCCGCTCCACGGATTCGCGACATTTGGCCGCCAGGGCTCGGTCGGGGGCATTCAGGTACCGCAGGTGGATAGAGCATGCAATGTACACACAGCCGGGGGCGTAGTAAGCAATTCCATACAGTTGCTTCATCTCCAAGTTCCAGAGGAGGTCGACCAGGATATTGGCAGAGCAAATGCAGTATTTGGCCGACGTCTCCGAAAGCGAATCCAGCACCTGCTTTTCCTCCGGCTTGGCAAACAAATAGTTGCGATGCAGCATAATAATGGCCGTATTGTAGATGATATGCATCAGTAAAAAACATCGATTGCTTTGCGCCAGCTCCGCCTTGAGATTCTGCTCCTTCAGCCGGAGGTGGTCCGGGAGAGAAAGCTTCCAGGACAAGATCGATGCATTCAGCTTCATCAATTCGTTGAGATAGGTGGATGTGGTGATGGGGATGTCCCGGCTGTTGAATCGCACCACCCGGCCCAGCAGCGCGACAATCCGGACCAAATATCCTAGGCGACTTAGAGTGACCGTGCCCCATCGCTTCGAGCGCGTCACATCATCCTCTCTCGCCGTCGTCGCCCACTCTTCGCCCTCATTGAGCCGCTCCGTGACCACCATTCGCTCCAACTCATAGTCCTCGTCCTCGGTCGGAAGAAACACCTCGCAGTCCAGTTCGTGGATCGTTTGGGTCCGACCAATGGCGGCGGAGCACAGCCGATCGATCAGAAAGCACACCCAAAAACACCGCCGACGCGTCTCTTGTTCAGACCAATCCAGCTTGCGGGGGATGAAGCCGCTCTCCGTAGGCACCATGACCAGCCCATCAGGTATTTCGTGGTGCATGCCGAGTTCTTGAGCCATTCTATCCACGAAGGACAAATGGACGTCAACGGCAGAGTCAACCTTTTCCAGAGAGAAGTGCAAAATTTACCTTGTTGCCATGCCTAGCAACATCCCCGCTCGACTGCCTCTCGCACAGCCAATCTCGTGCACTCCTAATATTAACATTGCCTGTACCGTGGCGACCGAGGGTTGATCCCAGGATTGCGAGATTAGATCCAGCGCACGATTGGTAAATAGCTCACCTGCTAGGCATGGGGGGTCGTGTTGTAACTCGCGACGTTTCGAAAATCTAGGCATAAAGATGGGTTAGAGGATCGAACTACAAGGGCGAGAAAATTCAACCACAGCTCATCGCTATGTACCGAGAAGACACGGCCAGAACACTATAGAGCAACATAGGCGGGACTTGGTTGTTCTGCAGCTGCTTCATGAACGTGGGTTTGTGGATCACGGGCAAGGTGGTCCACATGTGCTGGAAAAAACCCATCACCAAATCGGCGAGTAGGTCGGCCGGTAGCTGTCCCTTGTTCGACGGCGAGCGAGGGATACTCTCTGGCAAGGAGAGGTTAACAGAGAGGTGGGATGGCGACTGGTCAGCCTCCTTTTTGGAGAGTATTTCAAAGAGCAGCGGCTTCGCGGAAAACAGGTCAAGTAGCGACTTCGACAGCCGATCCGCATCGGGGATATCGGAAGCGGAGTCGAAGTAGAGTCTCAGCCCTCCCTCTACCCTTCTTCTCCAGCTCTCCTGCTCACTTTGGTGTTTTTCCATAGGCATAGAGGATTTCATCTTTTGTGCGTCGATGCCTAAGCGCACGTCCTCAGAACCCAGCTCACGGGGATTACTATCGACCGAGAACGGCATGCAATGCTGAGAGTTCGTATCCGCAAGCTCGATGGTGACCGGGCTGCAGCATGGAGACTGAGAGTGCGATTTGGTTGCCTCGCGCATCGCGCCTGCCTCCCATTGCTGTTTCAGCAGTTTTTGCTGAAAATCAACTTGCGGATTCTCGCCCGACGGTTGGCCCTCTTGAAACGACTGCAGTAGCTTTTCCATTCGCACCAGGCGCTTCTCAAGCTGATCAACATAGTCTTTATTCGGGCCGCGCTTCTTCTTGGATGGGTTATAGACACATTTCATATTGGCATTCACACAATTGCCGCATTGAGGTCTCGCACCATCACATTTTGTTTTCTTCTTGCGACATGCCTCACAGGCCAAGGAAAGCCGTTTGCGTTTCGGGGCGCTGACTTTTGCCTCTTCCCCACGTGTGCTCTTTGCGGAGATGGCCCTTTCCATGAGCGTAGCGTGTCTTTACTTCCCTAGGCAGCTGATGGGATGATGGCTGGGTGAGAAAGCTTCTACTAGGTAGAAATAATCTTGACAAAAAAGTAAGAAAATAAACAAAAGAGAGAGACAATTGGGGCAATGCAACTGAAAATCCAACTCTCGCTTAGCGTTTTCAAGAGTCAAGGGCACATTCTTACTCAGCAAAATAGTTGCCTTTATAGGATCTCTTTTATCAATTGAAATCCGCAAAATGATCTGATAATTTTTTGCAACAGGGCTCTTGGCGAGGCTATCCTTATTGGATTGTCCAAAAAGGAAATTTTTTAACGTAACAGCATCCTTTTTCATACTACTCAGAACATTATTTTTAGGATTCCGGAGAAAACAGCTTGGAAACCCTCGCTTGCGTCAAGTGGAGTAATCCTACCTTAATAGCACCTGATCCACCGTTCGCAAAGTGAAAGGGTCGGTCTGGACATCATCGCTCCAGCTATGCTTCCTACCACTCTGAAAGGCAACAATTGCATATCCTCTTTCGCCAGGTGGAGTTAGAGCTGGTAATCGACGTTAACTCGAAGGGGATCTAGGAAATTGCCAACGGTGGGCCATTTCTCCTTCACAAGAGGATCAAACTATTCAAACGGAGGGCTTGGCGTGACTTTTGAATAAGATTTCCACACAAAAAAAGAGACATTGTACTTCTCCACATTTTTGTTGCATCATCCGTGATGTAACCATGCTATTTTGTCTAGAAGAAGGGGTTTCCTAGCTGGTACCAGGAGGATTCGTTCATGATTCTCGTTGTTGAATTTAGAGTTCGAATCGGAATCGTCAAAAAACCAACATTTGGATAATCACACCACAAAAAAAAAACAAATGAAAACTAGCATCATTAAATTATCCCCAAATGTATATAAAGTTTACAATTTCGCGTTCAAAATGTCTTCTTTTTCTGCCTCTTCCTTCAACACACGCCGCAGGATTTTTCCGGCAACACTCTTTGGAATCTGATCAATGAATCGGACACCGCCACGTAGCTGCTTGTAGTGAGCTACACGCGACTTGACAAATTCAAGAATCTCCTTCTCGAGTTGAGCCTTATCATCGGTGATATTTGGGCGAAGGACCACATAGGCTCTGGGGAGTTCTGTCGCCTGCTGCGAGGAGTAGACGCCAATAACGCAGCAGTCGGCAATCTTTGGATGGGTAAGGAGAAGCCCTTCCAATTCTAATGAAAAACAAGAAAATAGTACGTATTTATATAGGCGTCTCAGGGGTTGTTGCTATGAACGGAATCGAATAGCTAAGAGCTTACCGGCGGGTGGAACTTGGAAGCCTTTGTATTTGATGAGCTCCTTTACACGGTCAACAATATAGAAGAATCTATAGTGCAATAGTATGAGAAGATGAGCGCCCGGTCCCTCAGAACCAAGTGGACAAGCCCTAAGTGCTAAACATTTACCCCCTCTCGTCATATCGGCACACATCACCTGTGCGCAAAAAGCCATCCGGCTCAATGGTAGCGCGGGTGGCCTCAGGGTTGTTCAAATAGCCCTTCATGATATTTGGACCGCGAACCAACAGCTCACCCTCTTCGCCCACCTTGACTTCCCTTCCATTGGCATCCAAGACCTTCGCCTCCACATTAGGAAGTAGCGTACCCACCGTCCCATAGTCCTCTTCCTCCATGTCAAGGGGGGCCATGTGGGTGACTGGGCTCGCCTCCGTCATTCCATATCCCTGTCTCAATCGAACGTTCGTAAGCCGCTGTTTGAACTCAAGTCCCAGTGTGTGTGGGAGTGGAGCTGCCCCGGAAATGATCAGCCGGAGCGAGCTGAGATCATATTTGGAAACGAGGGGGTGTTTAGCGAGGAGAAGGATGATGGGGGGGACGAGATGAGCATAGGAAATGCGAAATTTCTGGACAGCTGCCAGGAAAGGCTCAAAGTCGAACTTGGGGAACACCACCACGGTTCTTCCCTGGAAGAATTCAAGGTTTAAGACATCTCTCTGGTTTCTGGTCGAATAGCCAGTAAAGGACACTTACGCTAAAAGGAGCAATTAACACCAAGTTGGTCAGGCCATAGATGTGGAAGAAGGGCAATACACCTGCCAGAACATCACGGTCCCGGTGAATAAAGGCTGTTTGTAGGTCAAGCAATAAGGAGGTGAGGTACAGTTTGGTGGGTTGAGGTAATGTGTGTGTTTACCAGAGTCCAAGGTCAAGACTTGTGAAATGTTGGCCACGAGGTTCTTCTGTGTGAGCATCACGCCTTTGCTTTTCCCTAACGAAATGCATGACCAGTGAGGACCAGATCAATGAATGCCACGGGGGGGAAGAAAACCAGAACAAACCCGTAGTTCCAGAGCTGAAGTTCAAAAAGGCCAAGTCATCAGGGTCGACACGCGTAAGTTCCGCCTCTCGCTGCGAGAAAAGCGCTTGGTACGGGAGGATACCATTGACCTCTTTTCCACCAAACAGAAGGATTCGCTCCTTTGGAATACCTCGGGCCGCAGCAGCCTTAAGTGCCACCTCCATGAAGATGGGATGAATGATCATGGCTTTAGCCTTGCAAATTTCAAGCTGGTGGACCAGCTCATCCACAGTATAAGCTGGGTTAGCAGGACTCACGATGCCACCTGAGTCAGGGTAGAGGATGATAAGCCAAGATGAATGGAGCCCATTTTCGGCCGCTCACTTACCCACTGCTAGCGCGCCCAATATCGGGATGGCATAATCGTACTAATGACACAAGTGGTTAGGGCAGGAACTCGATAATGCGCATTGCGCTTGAACTTTATCCGTACCTGATTAGGCGAAAAGATCAACAAAACATCGCCTTTTGCAAACCTGAAACGCTCCTGCAAACCCGCCCCGAAGCGCAGCGATTCGCTCCGCAATTGCTGATGGGTCAAGGATGCGCCGGTAACAGCATCGATAAAAATGGGTTTCTGGGAATAGATAAGATCCTTGCTGCTGAACAGGAACTCGTAGAGCCCGATATTCGGTATGGCAATGGATGGGCGGTGCGATTTGATAACCATGATGGGGAGTTTTCTGCGGTTTGGTGAAGCAGGAAAGAAAATAGAACACGGTGGGCTTTTCGCTTAAAACTTGGTGAAGTAGAGAACGATTCAAGCACGTGAATGGCCGCTAGAGCCACTTTCTCCAAAGCCCCATGGAAACTAGCCGTTAGTCCGTTCAAACTCACTCAAATTACAGGAGTTTAATTAAATTGCTCTTACGAGTAAATAAAGGCTAAAAAACCGGAAAAAAGTAAATTACCCAGAACTCTCTCCATCCTGATGCTGTATCAGGCGGAATGCCTAACACTAGGCAACTTCCTCCCTTTCCCATGGGATACGGTGAATTCATTGAACTATTCAAGGCAGATTACCAGCACGCATGGGCCCATAAACTGCTTAGTAACGCATAATCTCCCCCAAACTTTAGATACTTTTCCCGAAAACCTCCCAGTGGCCGATTTTGTGTAAGGGGATCGTTCCTGTGCGAGGTGTCGGCCGGATTAAGTTCGGTATAGCAATTAAACATTGATAATGCAATATCCATTTTGGGACGTATACTATTTGTTTTGGAGAGATGTTCTCCTAATACACATTTATTGCAGAAACTCATACACCTTTCCAAAGATTCTCGATCATGACGCGACCATCAAGCCCGGGCGCATGATCCTCGTCCCCATACCCCGTGCTCAACACCGAAAGCAAAGCACTCTGCGAAAAGGACTCGGAGGGAGGGTCACTCTTCTCGGCCAATACCAGCTGTCGTACTTCGCGCTGCAGAAAAGCCAACACCCTATCAGGCCGCGTTTCCGTTAGGTCGCAGGGGATGTGGGTATCAGGCTGAGTTTGGGTGACAGGCGTGCCGGTGGCGGAGGAGGGTGTGGGTAGAGTGCTTGGGGTAGAGCCGGGCATTAAGGCGACAAGTTTGGAGAGAAGATCGCGGAAATCGGATTCATCATAGCGGGGAATTTTCGAGGTTATTGCAGTTATCTGTACGACAATACCATTCGATTCTTGATCTGTGGGTAGATGATTTAGCGGGGGGCGATGAAAAACGCGTCAAGGGAGGCCTACCTTCTATCCACTGTGTGCCAAATCCATTCCAGCATAGGCGGCGGTCGGTGACGACATTCCACCCCCAAGAAACCTCATCCTCTCCTTTTGCATTCGGTTGAAATGCGAGGTTCTGGCGAAGCAGTGTTACAAAGTCTTCCTCTTCATCGGCACTAAATTCGATTGTGATTGGCTCATGTAAGGATTGGTTGGCCGCTAGCTCATAGGAGGCCAGCATTTCTTTGAAGCGAGCCATTTCCACCGCTCTAGATCAGTAGAAGGTGGTTAGTTGTATTCCAACAGTGTGAACTACTATGTGCTAAACAGTGCGAATTTACCGCTCCTCATCCACTGCAAGTATCCTACGCACCCGCCCTTCAACTACGAACGCGGTCGTCCATAGCCCATTCCCAACACTACCCACTACAGACCACATTCCCGCTCCCTCTCTCTCCTTTCCACGACTGCGGTCGCTCATCATGTACTCGTGTAAGCCCTTTCGCCACTTCTTCTGCACCCAACTTTGTCGTATATGTACAAATCGATGTGGCAATCGATCAACATGGGGGATTGTCAAAGTTCCGGACTCGTTCAAAGTCGATTTCAGTGCTATCTCACGATGCGCCTCCGCCCCCGATCGTCGAGTGGCAGGCTCTTTGCCCGGTGCGAAAGCTGAGCGCTTGAAGAGGTCTAGGATGGACTGATCTTGGGGGGAAGTGGAGGATGGTTTTCTAGGCGTCTGGTGAGAGGAAGACTTTGCCTGATTTTGAGAAGAGTTTCGGAGGCGATCAAATGCAGAGGGTAGAGGAGGAGAGTCGTCGTTTGCCTTCTTCTCGATTGAAGCGATATTAGTTTTAGACAACCTCGGAGGCTCTTCTTCCATTTCCTGTTCGACACTGGGAGCTTTTCCTACCGGTTCTTCATCGTCTTCGACTTCCACATTTTTGCTCCTCGCTCTTCCAGCATCTTCTTCCTGATTCAACAGTTTTTCTGGAGAACTGACTCTCGGTCGCTTAAATGATGGTTGCTCTGCATCTCCAATATGTTCATCTATGTCTTCCTCCACATTCAGATCCCGTCGCTCTCTAGCTGCACTGTTCTCTGGAAATAGCCTAGAGGATTTTCTCCGGCTCGAAGTTATCTCCTGAGAAGATATTGAACGGCCTTTGGCAGATGGGTGCAGAGCATTCTCACTATCATATACAAGTCTCAGCTCTCCATTGCGGGCAATCTGCGTGGAGGGAGCCAAGCCAGGAACTTTTCCTCGACTCCATTGATCCAGATGTACTTCAAATGGATTAATGGGTTCCAGCTCAGCAGTAGATTCATCTAGCTTTCTAGGAGCAGCATTTTTAGCAAAATCTTTGTTAACCGAATCAGCTTCCGGCCGTCCACGCGAATATACGTGGGCAGTTTCAAGATCTGGCGATAATTCTAAAAGTGGAGCATGGGTAGGAACGACACTAGATTGATGTGAAGGCTGAATACTGTTGTCTTCATCTGACAATGTATTATTGGGCACTATCAGGGCAGGTTCATTTGGTCCAGGTGGCTGATGTGTGTCCTCAGTGTTTTCTTTCGTCATTGCGACCGCTGGCTTTACGTGGGTGTCACATGGTGGAGGAGATTGGGGCTTTCCCCATGCTTTTTCCAAAAGTTGCTCGAGCGCGTCAAAAATCGTTTGCGGACGATGGAAGAGAACCGCATTTTTGCTGGGTTCAATATTAACTGATATAATGAAGAGCATAAGTACCCGGCTCTGCAAACAAAACCAAAATAAAGCCACTTTACCATCATACTGGCTTGGAGACAATTTGAAGTTGAGCATCATAAATGGGGTCTTTTTTGATCCTGAAAATATATTTGAAAAGTTTCAATGGCTCCATACAGTAAATATTTCATTCAATATAAATGCTACCTTCCATCGCAGCATCATTCATTTTAAAAAACGTTTCCCGTACCGTCGTTACCACGGTTTTCATCTCTCCGCGAGTCGCAGCGACTGGCCTGCCGTTAATATACAAATATACACGCTCTCCTTTGCAAAATTTGATATAATCTAGTGATGCAAGAATAAGAAAGTCATATATTCATGGAGCGCATCAAAGAAAAAAAGTAGGCTATACCTCGATCTCGCTCGGGTAACCACGCATTAATAATTACGCTCAATGATTCCTGTGAAGCCTGATCAAGAGTATCGTCCTCATATTGTAACTCGTGTTCTATATATTGTAATCTAGATGCCAGCGCGCCACCGAAGAGAAATTTTATCACCTCCTGGGTAGTATTTGAGGCCGGCTTGATCCAATTCTGATCGAGGGTAGCGTTTGCACCGCGTTTCTTCGATCCTGCGCCGTCAGCGACGTGCTTGAGAGAGAAACGTATATCAGGATGGATCAGAGAATATGTGATTAATGTTTCTTGAATGCGCCGATTTGATATTGAGGCGGATTTTTGAGCCAGCTGATTATAAGAGAAGAGAAGAAAAGAAAAGAAAAAACAAAGATCTTAAGAAACATCTCGCCTAATGGGATTCGGATAATACCCACCTTTCTTCTGACGGGAAAATTAATAAAAATTTTATTCGCTACCACGGTAGTTCCTGGAGATGAACTTGGGCCAACCGTCTTTGAACTAAACAAGGGAACCATTAATGTCATCTGTCACATGCATATGTGTTCTTCACAATAGCCTCTCACTTAATCAAATTCCCGTTTCGATCCAGCTCGCACAATGTTGCTACCGCCTCTTTAGCAGTGCGAGTGGTAACATTCACAGAGAGAGAAACAGAACACACCGAGTTAAGTGCTTCGCCCCGGAAGCCATAGCTCATGACCCGCTCAAGATCCTCAAAGCGCTCGATCTTGGAGGTATAATAACGCTGGCCTACGTGGGCATAGTCTTCGAGAGCAATACCCGTCCCATTGTCCTTGACCGCAATGGAGGTTAAACCATCACCAACTAATTTAACTTCGATGGAAGTCGCTCCTGCATCAATAGAATTTCTATCCATCGTTGAAAAAGCAATCAGTCCATGATCACTTAAGATTTGCGAACGGAGACACCTACTCTACGAGCTCCTTCACCACGCTGTCTATGCTCGTTATTACTTGCGCTGAATTAAGTCGTCGAACGGTATCTTCGCCTAATTTCCTCATTTAGCCGACACAGTAAGTAATCGAGGTAGCGTAAGAGGGAATACCCTTCGCGATCTACTTGATCAATTCGCGAAGGAGCTTCGAGATAAATTCGTAGCCGTTGAAAAGATATTCTAGGTGGCAAAAAAAAGTGACGACACGTGGATTGACACTTAAAGACTCGATATATCAGTCACGTTTCCTAATTAAGCCATCATCCATATCGAGCAATGAACAGGTAACTGCACACTCCAAGTGTATCATAGATATGGTTTTCTTAAAGCTACCCTGGATTCTCTGGCACGGTGCCGCGTGTACTCAATAGAGCTTAATTGGATCTTAGTTGGATTAGCCCCCGTCAACTCCATCCAGGTTTGGTTCTAGCAGAAATGCAGATGCACACCAGGTAACTAGGCAACTTAAGTTAATTAAAATCATAAGAATATGCGTGTTCAGCACAGTATCCAAGCACAATACCTATTTGTGTATATAATTGACCTTGTGCTATCCCGGGATAGACTAGATACTTTATTTTTTTGACAAAAGACAAACAAACAACAATAACTAATAAAATCAACAAAAAAGTTTTTCACACATCTTGATAATATCAGTTTTAGACTACAGCTTAACTGAAACAGAGAAATAAAACGAACAGTAGGTAATAACTTAGAAATTAATAAGTGTGAAAGAGATATATATTTAGGAATAAGGGGCCAAAAAAAAAAGAGGTATAGCAAATGGTAGAGCATTAGTTTAGGCATTGTGTCTGCTGAGGAATTTCAACAAATACGGAAATTCGACACAAGTCTCTCGAAGAAGCTCTTCTTAGCCGGTTTTGGTGGTGGCAATTCTTCAGTAGGCTGTGCGCTAGTCTCAGGGGTATGAACGGCCTCGTGCCCATTCTCGGGAAGCGAGGGGGCCAAATTCTCTTCCCCTGTTTTGGTATCGCCGGCTGGTGTAGTCTGCACTTCAGAATGGGATTGTTGCGCTGGCACCTGATTCCCATGATGAAGAGGTTGGGAGGGGGCAATGTCTATTTGCCTATCGTTGATGAGCTTGCTGTCGGATAACTGCTCTTCGGCATTGCCTTCAGCTGCAAGCTCAGATATCGCAGGCTGTTCATCTTGGTTTGCATCCACAAGGACCTCTTCATTAACAGGCTCGATAGTATTCTCCGACGAAATCAAAGGAGCACTAATAGACAAAGGATCCTTCAAGCTATGCAGCTCAGGAGCGGGTTCAGCGGTGGATTCTGGTTCTTTGATGACGGGGTCTTCATTCAATAGATTTTCAGCTGATTGCTCAACAATAGGTTCTGCACTGGGTGCCGATTCTTCGGCAGAATGACTTTGCTCCAGAAGTGGATCTTTAATCGCCTGTTCCGCAACGAGATCTTTTTCGGCGGCAACACCTTTTCCTTCAGGCTGTCCATCCAGCTGGACCTTCACATCTGTTTGTTCAGAGACTGGCACAGGCAAGGGATTTGGTTCATCAGCGATATGCTCCTCTTCCGGCACAGATGCTTTTAGCGGTTGCTGAACAATAGGTTCTGCACTGGGCGTCGATCCTTCGGTAGCATGGTCCAGAAGTGGGTCTTTAATCGCTTGTTCCACAACGAACTCTTTTTCGGCGTCAATGTCTTTACCCTCGGGTTGCTCATCCGGCTGGACTTTCATATCTGTTTGCTCAGAGACTGGCGTAGGTGAGAGATTTGGTTCTTCAGCAATACGCTCTTCTTCCGGCACAGATTCTTCTAGTAGTTTTTCGACAACTTGCTCAGTGACAGCTTCGTCCGGGCGAGAGGCGTCGTTATCATCATGGACTGGCAGCTCACCAGTTTCATGGCTAGGTTCTACCTCCTCAATCTTGAGTTCAACGGGCGTTTCAAGAGGGCTTGGAATTTCTTCAGGTTTATCTGATTCATGGAGTATTGTAGTCGACTCGGTAGCATGTGTATCTTGTGGAATAGTAGGGTTATCATCAGAAGTAAGTCCTTCAGCTTCGGTAAGTGGTGAGGCAGCTAGAGGCAGAGAAGCATCAGCTAAATGGCTGACAGACTCAGATTCCTTTGCTACCCCCATGGTCGAATCTTCAACCACGTGAGCGTGCTCGTTAGATTCGTTGAGCTTGCTTAGTTCATCATCGGCAGATTCTACAGAAATAGGGGCTTCCTCCAGGGAGGTTGAATGGGTGGCAGGGTCGACTACAGGAGCTTGCTCCTCTGCACTAGGTTTTGCGGGAATTTCCTCGGGAGCGGACTCAGAGTTGTCATTAGGCTTCTCGGCAACGCGCAACTTCTCCGTCTCGAGTGCTATAATATTTGAAGCTTTTGTTAAGGAAGCAGGTTCAGAAGTAGACGCCCAGACTTTAGCCGTGGCTAGCCTGTCGGAGCTGAGAATTCTCAGGAGCAACTTACCAGGAGTCTCCTGGACTGAAGACGGCACTTCTTCCTCAGGTTCGATTGTGGTAGTTCCCGCTGGCTCCTTCTCGTCCTCCTCCTTGGAGTCAATTTGCTCAGTTAGAGAACTTATAGGTGCACTCTCTTCCACAACAGGCTCTTCCGGAGTCGAGTCTTTGAGCGGTTCCTCGGGCTCAACCTCTTCTTTTCCTTCGGGCTCAATAGCAGTGGGGCTAAAGCTCTCCACAGCTTTTTCGCCCTTCTCGTGCTTGGAATTATTTAGCTTCAACGACGCGTCCGGGTTGGTCGCTTCCTCCACAATGGGCTCTTCCGTATTCAATATTTCCAGAGCTTCCTTAATTTCTCGCTTTTCAGTCAAGCCTTTCTCATCCACAAGCACGGTTTCTCCGTTAGAGTACTCAGGAGGCGCCGGTTTTATATCTAGTGAGTCCGACCAAAATGACACGCGTTAGATAAACACGATATATATTATATCAAACCATGCCACTACCTTGTATGGCCCCATCAATAGGTTTTGCTACCTTCAAAGCTTCGATTTGATCAGAATTTAGCTCATCTATAATCAGGCTACAGGTTAAGGGACAGAAAATTAAATCGTATTGAGTTCTTAAACGCTTACGCTTTAAGCCGGTTGATTCGGATGACTTCTTTTCTTCGATTGCTATCAAACAAATCCATTTAGAAACACGTTAATTAAAACGCATCCATCGAAATTGAAGACTGGGCAGACGCACGGGTAAGGTCCTCGACCGCGGTATCCAGCTTGGTATTTTCAATGTGCTCCGACATCTCGATTCATTAATCAACCACGATTTCGGAAATCGGCGTGAAGAAAGAAAGACGTTAGCTAGGGTATAGAGGAAGGGAAACTGGTGTTTGGGGTTTGCAGAAGAAACAGAAAAGAGGCGAGGGATTTTTCTGGGCCCAAATGGAGGCGCGTCGAGGGAACGAGGACCAGGAAATTGCAGTGTGGTCGGACGCAGAAATTGGCCAGAGTGAGTCGAGAAAGGAAAATGGACCGCGTGCTCTATTACGTCGAATGACGACTGCTGGAGGCCCGAATTTGGTTGCCGGCCGAAAACCGCCCCTTCACAAGTACCCAAGTATCCCAATATATGCATGCTTGCGCAAATTCGACATCCGAAATCCATTGCTTCTGGGGAGCTGCAGCCACGGTAGCCTTGCGCTCGTCCGTGTAGCTTGAGGCTCGGCATGGCACTCCTCTTCCTCCTTAGGTGAATCTCCGACGGTGGCAGAGTGCGGAGCTCTAGTGATATTGCTATGGAATTATAGATTGCATATTTGGGTGCATTTAAGACGCCTCTATTCTCCTCGACAAAGGTGATTTTCCTTTTTCCACAATTTTAATCTCCCTCAAGTTGGACTAATCTAATCCCACCTCTAACGCTTGGATATCCCTTTCTCCATCTATCACATTCTATGAGATATCTGAGGGCATCGCTACCTGCCTGCACTTTCGCAACGGAGCGTCATTATTGAAGGTTAGATCTAAGTTGAGCAAATTACCCAAAAATACATCACGTCTAGGATAAAAACAACACAAAGAATTTACAGCAAAGCCCAAATGAAAAAAAAAAAGCCAAATTATACATGTATGCATATGTAGAGATAAATGCACATCGATTCCTTCAGTGCATTGATTTGTGTCGCTTCACTATGCTGATATTCTCCCTTCCATACATGCGGGAGCCTGCCCCTTGGCCCGAGTTCTTCAGTCGAAGATAGATTCTGTCCAACGCAAGCTCAATTAAACACCTGGCCCTTATCAAGCTCAAGTGCGGCCACGTGGAGCTCTCCCCGCGTTCGATCCAGTGATCAACAAGTGCGCGGGTCGGGTTAGACAGGAGTTTTCCAAAGTCGGATAGGAAAATTTGCGGAACAATGGTGATGTCTCCACTCACCCTCTCGTCGACAAGTCCCCTAAGCGATTTGGGAATGATGCCAAGTTTGTCGAGCTAAAAATGGAAACGTTAGCGACCATGAGGAGCGGAAAAACTGAGAGAACTGCAGACCTGGGTTAGGCGATGGTGAATCTCGGCCATGAACACGATCCCAAATCGAAACCACAGGGTGTCACCCCAATGGTATAGGCCCTTGGGCAAAAAGGGGGCTACGAATGGGTTGCCCTGAGAGAGAATGAAGTGATTGACATTATAGAGCTCGGAAATTCTTGCTAAAACCGACTCCCTGGTCATTAAAAAATCATAATAACATGTCTAGTAAGCAATCGGGGTGGAGGAGGTCGAAATTAATTTACCCTTCGACAGAGGTGGTATCAGACCATTTTCTCCATTTCACTGTAAAAAATGGAGGTGAATACAGTGTAGGCCCACTGGTCCAGTTTTGTACTATTCTTACCAGATCCCCACGATATGATATTTCCCTTTCTATCCTTTGCCAAAAGATCTATTTGATCATACAGCCCAAACATAGCAACAGATGCACAAGCAGCACTCCGAATCAACTATACTCAGAAACGGGCCAGACCTATTGAGTCAATGATATTGCAGACAATATCCAATTTTCCAGACTCACCACATTGGGGGCAGAGAGATAATTAAGAAGCTGAGGCACCTCATATCGCCTGGAAGAGAACACAGTAATGTTCAGGATACGCTTGGTACGTTTGTATGCCTCTTCGAAAGTAATATCGCCAACATTACTGCGAACATACTCCTCTAGAACTCGGATATCCATAAAATAGCCTATATCCATCCCATGCTTTCATCAATGAACAATGAAACGCTTTAAATGGGTCCTCGACATTACCATGACGAAGGAGTTGATGAATCTTTCGCCACACGGTCCCCTGCAGTGGTGCCTTTGCAAACGCTCCGAGATTAATACCATTGGGCTTGAAAAGATTCTAGAGAAACAATGAGGGGAATATCAGGGAGAGAAAAAAAAACATTAGTTAGAAAAAGGAACCTGGCAACATTCTGCAGATTTAAAATATATACAATAAGTTCTTCATCTGTACAGGTGCAGATTAAAGCGGCCATCAAATTTCCCACTCCGGAGCCACAGATGATACGCGGTAAAAGTCCATTTTCGTTTAGAGACTTGGCCACTCCAAGGTGGAAGAGACCTATGTGATGAAGGGCTTCAGTGGCCGATTCCCATTTGCATCAAGGGGAGTTGAGCACTTACCAAACGAGGATCCTCCGTAAAGTAACAGTGCAGACCGCCCGAAACATTGTCGCGCGTCCGAGAAAAAATTCAACTTGGATTGTCTTGAGAGATCAGGAAAATTATTGTCTGCAATGTACTCGAACGCATCCACCACCGTACACAGATATTCTTCTATAAGGTTTTTGGTACTAAGGATAGAAAGGCGGAAAAAATGATATTAATTTCTCCGAAGCATTCTAAAAAGAGGCAAAGGGTGCCATACCCGAGATACGAGCGTGAATAAAGACGCGGATTACCGAGACCGGCAAGATTGCGTATAAGCCCTATGGGCGGAGAGAGGGGTTATGGTTTAGATTCTAATGTTGCCAATTGTATGAATTCATGTACCCGATCTAAGCAAATAAAGCATGGCATCAACGTCGTTATTTTCCCGCACTCGCTTCAAGTGCTGAAGTTTCTGGTATATGTATTTATAATCATAAAATCTTGAGGCAGGGCTCTCTCGCCAAACATCATTTCCAAGAAAACTGGAAACAGGCGAAGGAGTAAGTTGGAGGCCATTAGTGAGGGTAAACCAAGAAGCAGTAAATTCAAAGGCTCAATACTAACAAATCCAGCTCTGCTGCTTTGAGTGCCCATGCTTCGTAGCTTTTTGCCTCTAGCATCCCTTGCTTGAGCTGCTGCACGGGATCAGGCCTGTTAATTAATCTCCATACAATCTAGGTCCATGCCAATTACAAAGACCCCAATGTGTCAGAGACTCAGGTAGGATAGAGAGGGGGGCAAAGGCTAATTTACCATGAACCAGTACGAGAAGGCATCAATGAAGAAGTAGATCAAATTAATAAGAAATTCCATGTTTCCATTATACAACCTAATGAAGTTGCGAATTTAGAGTATGGCGATAGCCTACTTGAAATGAAAATGGCCCATTTTAATTCCATTGACACGTGGAAATCCATTTGAAATACAAAATCGGTCAACCAGTGATGACTCGACCTCGGGAAGGGGGGGGGGGTTAAAGGTTCGTTTAACCTTTAACTTTTCCACACTCACGTCCTTGCTCTTTTCTTCAGCGATTTTGATTCATTCTGTCCCCAACCAGCACAGCCATGGCCAGCGCTCCCATCTCAACCCTTTACGCTCCAGCCTTCGTCATTTACAATGTTCTTCTCAACTTCCGCGCCGCCGGAAATCGTGCCAAGACGGGTATCCTATTGGGCGGCAACTCGCCCTCGCCCATTACGTCCGCCGCTGAGGAGGAAAAGAAGAATAGCCAGTCGGCCGGTGGTAATCCTATCTACCGCATATCGCCGCGCAATCCGCTGCTCGATCGCTTTGGAGTTATGGAGCGAGCCATTCGCGCTCATGCAAACTTTATTGAGAACGTCCCGCTAGCGCTTTTCTCAATCTACCTGTACGAAATCAACGGCGCGCCCACCTCCCATATCCATGGATTGCTCGGGACTCTCCTAGCGGCGCGTATATTGCACGCTGAGTTTGGGCTGATGCTCAAGCAAAACTCGCTCGGCTTCGGAAGAATCTTTGGGTATTTCGGAACCATTGGAGTCTACTTGGCTTCGGCGATCGGCCTTATTCTGCAGAACTGGGCCAAGATGCACAATAAGACCAAGTTGTAAATGCGCTTTTACTGGAGTCATAGTAGGCGCTCCGTTCCCGTCGCTCTCCAACAAGTAAAAAAAGCAGTCGTTTTTCACTTGGCGAAGACATTACTAATTCTATGACCTCTTTTGCTCTTACGAAGTTCACGATAATATTTATCTCCTTATAAATGTATTAACTTTGATTTGATAGTGGTTGCTCTCTATTAGCCTACATTTTTACTGTTGTTTCGCTAAAGTAAAAAATAAAGGAATAATTTATAACAACAAATCCGTTTGAGTATGGGCCGATATTTCCATTTTACCAACGCGCCTCGCTTAGGATGCGGGGACTCTGCACCTAAAAATGCCTCAGGAGTTGAGGGCAGCCAAACTCTGACGATCCCCGCCCTCTCCACCCAATCCAGCCCAAAATTCCTCACGGTCTCGTCCCCCCTCCCCTCCACTCCATCAACCCATCCATCCATCCCATTTAACACTCTAAAAAAGAGCATCCAAGGGAATGTCATCTTACACGAAGAACCCCTTCGAATTGCTGGGCGACGGCGTCGAGGACGTGGAGGTTCTCTCCCGGCAGCAGCAGCAGCAGAAAAAGGACCAAAAGTCCGCCAAAGAGGCCGCCCCTAAGCAGCAACAGCAGGCTCGGACCGCTGGCGACCGAACTCGCGCTCAAAAGGACGAGCGCCGTGTCCGCCGCGACTACCCCGTTCGCGGAGGAGCGCGTGGTGGAGTCGCTGTTTCGGGACGCGCCGAACGTGAGCATTGGTTCATCTTTTACCCCAATCTAACTTAATTTGCCAACTAAGCATTCTGATAATTTTCGGCGTCCTTTTAGCCCCTCGATTCGGCCGCGAACGCGAGGATGGAGGTGATTTCTCCCGCGCTTCGCGTGGAGCACGCCGTAGCGAGCGTAGCCGCGGTGGAAGTTTCCGCGGAAGAGGCCGCCAATTCGATCGTCACAGCGCAACTGGTTTAGTGTAGGAGTCATGGTTTTTTTTTCCTTTTGTTCCACTGCTCCTTGATTAATTACAATGGCTACTCTTTCCTATAGGGATAATGAGAAAAAAGAGAAGCAGGGTTGGGGTGAGCCCACTACTGCTGAGGCTGAAGGCGAGAAGATCGCCAAAGAGGACTCGTAAGTTATCCCATCTCCCCTTTCTCTCTTGAATATCTGATTTCATGCTTTCATTTTATAATAGCAACGAGGCCTTGGCTGAGGATAAAGCCGAAGGAGCAGCTGCCGCCGACGCTGAGCCCGAAGAAGTTGTCAAGACACTGGATGAATACTTGGCGGAGAAAGCCAGCAAAGGCTTGAACGTTTCCCTCCCTGATGAGCGCAAACCCAACGAGGGTGTGGATGATGCACAGTGGAAGGGAGCCGTGGAGCTCAGCCGGGATGAGGAAGAGTACCTCTTCTTGGGCAAGGTATGAGGATTGGCTTGGTTTTCCGCGTGCCATGGACACGCCCATTCTAAATTCGAGATGCTCCCGTTTTAGGAACAAGCCGGCAAGAGCAAGGCCCGCAAGGAGAAGGGTACCAAAGTCTTTGTTGACATTGAGCAGCGCTTCGCCGAACGCCCGCGCCGTGGCGGTTTTGGTGGTGAGCGTGGCGCTCGCCCTGGCAGCGAGCGTGGTGGACGAGGTGGCCGTGGTGGTCGCCGGGGACAGCAAAATGGAGTGAATGTGGAGGACAACCGTGCGTTCCCCGCGCTCGGAGCCAAGTAAGGAATGGGAAGGCTCCTCAAAATTTTTACGAAAAGGTGAACGTCTAGGATTGCCGGAACAATTTTCTTCTTCTACTTCTCTTTTTTCTTCGTAACTCGATTTTTTTTTTCTTTCTAAAACAAAAGGAGGTTTTATATGGATTCGTTTTTTTTTGTTGTGTCTTCTATGTGGGTGGTGATCGCCAGATAAGCTATAACTTATTGACAAGAACTATTACATTCTATTCTCTTGGGTGTTATTGTTTGAATTTATTTTTTCTTCCTCTTTGTTTTATTTTCTTGTTAGTATTTTACATTCTCTTCTCCTTTTCTCGCCTTTACTTTTTTTTATTTTAAGCTTCTATCAAGAAATTTAAATAAAGCAACATTTTTCATAGGCAGCTTCTCCACACTATGCGATGGTCTCGGCTATGGAAAAGGTTTGTTTCTCTAGATTTAGAGGATGGGTAAGCAGCTTGAAAGCAAAATGGGGCCGAAGAAAGTTATTGTTCGTGAGCTAAAGTCTATTTACAAGCACACAGCAACACCACTGGCATAATGAAAAATCCAAGTATATACAAGACGATTGAAAAACTAGGGATCCCATCGAACATGCAGAGCGCACATAGGGTATACAACGGATAATGGATATGGCTCAATTCTCTATTGCAGTTTGCTCCATAGATCATTCAAGATGGAGGAGAGTTCGTTCACCCACTGGCGGGTCTTTTTGGCCGTTTTGCCCTCCAGCCTAGAACCAAACCGCTGCTCGAACTTATCGGGGTGGAAACGTAGTTGCTCTCGTCTTACTCTCCGCCTCCTTTCGTCCAAGGTGCCGCCTGCACTGAATATGAACTCCTCCACCGACTTGCTACCCAGCTCTTGCCCAACCACCGGCCACGGCACGTCCTCATATCGAATCACCTGCAGCGCCGCGAGAGCCTCCCAATCCTTCTCAAATTGGGCGTGCTTCCTCTGCAGCTCTTCTTTGCGCTTGGCTCTTCGCGCCTCTTCTCTCTGCTTTTCCCTTAGCGCCTCCTCTGCCCGCCATCTCGCCTTCTGCTCCTCTCGTTCCCTCCTTCGCTTTTCCTCTCGCGCCTCCCGCTCTCGTCGCTGCCGTATTTCCTCCGCATGTTTTCTCTCCCACATTCCTTGCACAATGTATTGTCTATAGCTCTCATCGTCCATTTCGTGGTCCCAATATTGATCATCCCAAGATGTGAACGACTCGTACCAGGCATCTTGGCCCTCATCCTCAGCAAGTGCATCAAAGATACGCTGATTCCAATCAGAATCCGCCTTGTGTGCCTGAGGAGGAGGGATCCAGCCCTCTTCAAAATAAGCTGGTGTAGGCGGGGCTCTGGGAGGGGATCGAGACCGAGATCGGGATCTCGAGCGAGATCGCCGGCGATGTTTGTGCTTCTTACTCTTATGTCGTTTGCGCGGAGGCGATTCGTCGCGGGGAGGAGATTTGAATCGTAGTTTAGAGAGTGGCATTGAGGTCAGCGGCAGGGAGTAGGAAACCGAAAATCAAAGGAACCTATAATTCTTAATCTCAACTGCCTACGCCACAGAGTTCGGGTCTTTGATTTTGCAAACTTGACAGGCCGTAGCTGAGTTTTCTCGACCCATTAGACTCTCTCATCGGGAGCAAATTGTAAAATCAGAAAGTTGATATATTTCAAATCGTATAAAATTAACAGCGCATTTTAATACAAAAATAGTCGTCTATAAATATAACTATGTATAGGCTTTTTTACAGCACTAGGCTGCTTTTTAGTAAAAGAGAGAGAGGGATGGTACGCCGAAAAATACAGGGGGAGAAAATCATTAACTAGTTTGGCGCAACGGCCTCGTGAGTTGGTATTGATTCGGCCATTTGACATCGGCACCCAGCTCAAAAGCTGCCCTCAATGTCCAGTTGGTGTTCCGCAAGAATTCCTGCCCGACCATAATCAAGTCGGCTTTTCCCTCCGCAATGATATCCTCTGCGAGCTGAGGGTCCACAATCCCACCGACAGCGCTGGTTTTGATCTCGGCGTTCTTCCGGATAGCCTCAGCGAAAGGCACCTGGTACCCGGCAGCCGTGGGCTTCTTTTCCTGCGAGATATTTCCACCCGAGGACACGTCAATCAGGTCCACGCCCACCTCCTTCAAGCGTTTGGCCAACTCGGTGCTGTGCTCCAGATCCCATCCTCCATTGCGTTGGGTCTCCGTCCAGTCCTTGGCACTCAACCGGAAGAAGACGACCTTGTCGGGAACAGCCGTGCGCACCGCTGTTGCGACTTCGATGGCAAGGCGCATTCGGTTCTCAAGCGAGCCGCCGTATTCGTCGGTGCGGGAGTTGGAGTTGCCTGACAAGAAGCTGTGGATCAAATAGCCGTGAGCTCCGTGAATATCGATGACATCAAAGCCGGCCTGGGCGGCGCGTCGAGCCGCCGCCCCAAAAGCCTCCGCCACCCTAGCGATTTCGTGCTTCTCGAGCTGCCTTGTTGCCGAATGCTTTGCGTCAAAAGGTTCGCTGGTGGGGCCCACAACCTGGTTGGGCCATCCTCCTCGTTCCTCCACTGCAAGCTTGTACCCGTCCTGTGGAGAATGCATTGAGGCCTTGCGTCCGGCGTGCGCAATTTGGATTCCGGCCAATGCCCCCTGAGAGTGGATGTAATCCACGATGCGCTTGAACGCCTCCATCTGCTCATCGTTCCAGAGGCCCAAATCTTCGGGAGAAATGCGCCCCTCGGGAAGCACTGCGGTCGCCTCGACGATGATCAGACCAGCGCCGCGAATAGCGAATTGAGCGTAATGCATGAAGTGGAAATCATTGGGCACACCGTCTTTTGCGCTGTACATACACATTGGGCTGACTACAATCCTAGAGTAAGAGGCAACCAGGGTAAAGCGTCAGTCATCCATGGAAGAGCCTGCGTTCAGGAGGGGGGTTGAAGGCTTACTTGTTCTTGAAGGAGAGATCGCGGATCTTGATGGATTGGAAGAGCTGAGGTAGCTTGCCCGTGGTGTCAAAGGGCGTGCCGGGAGCAATTGTGTTAAGTAGAGGTGAAACGTATTTACCAACCATTGCGTTGATATAATTGTGGTACAGTCTGTTTTTCTTGTTTAAATGTGTTTTTTGTTGTTGTTGTTGATAGTGTTGCTCTTTCCATCTACCTTTTTATATATACGATATCTTTTGGTTTGCCCCCGAGCCGTGGTGGATGTGACTTGCATTACAAATTCAGGTTGCTGAAAAATTATTTTTGAATTACTCATCAATTTCTTTCCTGGGGTCCCTAACCTTTTTTTCGAATTGGCCCTATTAAATTGTTGCAACCAGGTAGAAAAATGACGCGACCTATTACCTGTGATTGAGAAATGATGGGAAATTGGCATCGGCTATACATTCTGAATAGCGGAAGCAGAGGAGATGCCGAGATCAAGATTAAACCTTGAAAATCGGTCCCCATTTCATATGCTTCGCCATGGAACCCTTCCGAACTCAGTGTGTGTCCGCTCTCGGTAGGTGTTTTCGTATCTTTCTATTGGATTGCAAGAGAAAAAAAGTTAAGGGAAAGATAGTAGAGCCACTGGAACTATTCAGCTGGATTAAGCTCAAGAGGAGACCCCACCACGACCATAAGTTAGACAGACAGATTAGATCCAAAAGGTGAGGTGAAGTGGCAAGCGGGTGGCGGTTTGTATCCACCTGGTGAGAAGCGGGCATGGGAGCAGAATTCAGATTTGTAGCGCCTGTGCGGGCTGCAGGACCTGTTAGTAGAAAGTGTGTATTTCTTCATGCTTCTATGAGGAACAAACACGAGAGCGGTGTTTCACTGCTCTATATGACCAGGAAAAAGACAAGTCTGATTGAGTAGAACGGACTGCAGTGGATCGGAAAAGTGGCCGAGGACACGCGACACGTCTCCAACTGATTTACAGAAGCCAACCTAGGCATCTCTACCGAACCAACAGAGTGAAGGTGACGAGGGATACACGCCGCTCATGGATACTCTCCACCCTGAAAACAGTGTGGTATGAACGCCGCGGGAAGCACGGTATGTGACCCGGTAATATTCAGTTAAAATAAAGTGTGACGCAACTAGCGAGTAACCGTGGCTGGCGTGAACCAATGCTTGAACCAATGCATCTATTCGCGCTTTTATTGGGGATAATGCATTCAATATAAAGCTCTTATAAAGCACCATCCCCTCTCAATTTAAACGAAAGTAAGCTGTCCCTTGCTATATGGAAATTGCTTTTGTTGTATTTGTTAGTTTCGAATCATGTCTGTGACTACGTACTCATCTATTTGTCAGAACTTAAATGGAGACCATAGAAAATGGAATAAATCAATCGGAGTCCAAAGTTCCCCCTCTATCTTAAACTATCGTCCTCGCTTGTAGTCTTGAGCTTCTTTCTTGCTTGCCTACCTCACGACGTTTCACGCATTCGTATTTACGGTCACTACGCTCTGTCGATGGCTAACCTTTGATTTGGAAGGTTATACATCCTTTCTTAGGAGTTAGGTAGTTAGGTAAAGTTTTCAAGAAAGAGCATTTCCGTGACGAACCTATAAATGCTCATTTTCTTCAACTTGCCATCTTAATGCAGAGCGACCGAGAGCCTGTAGCCGTGGTGTGTACAAACCTCCTGAAACTCTTGCGGGCCCATGAAATAGTATTTACGGACAGAGGGAAATTCTGAAAGGAGCTCTTCGAGATACTCTATCGATGCACGAAACCTGGAACTGGTGCAAAGCTATGGATAATGTCACAAAATGTTATGTGAAGCAGAGGCACTGTGCTATTTCAAACGAAGACCCAATGGATGGTGTCTAAACTCGCCACTATATTGGAGGAAGGCTTCAAGTTGAAGTCGAATGATGGTTATTCGATTCGAAGGACCTGTTTACGCCGCCATAGAAAGGTAGCGAATTGTGAAAAGGACTAGAAAGCTGGCGGTGATGTGAGAGGCTCGAAGGATACGATATAACCAAAGAAGTATGATGTGTGAGGAGACCCAAAACTTATTTCATCTTTCTGTTGATACGATCATACAGGTATCCGGGTCTCGTGGAAAATTCGACTCTGATTCGGGCTCATATCTAGATGTGCCCGAAAATTCTCTAGTGTCGCGCGCATGAAGCAGCGTTAGCCAATCATGGACGTGAACATGAGCGCGTGAAACGCAGTGAGGTAGACAAGCAAGGGAGAAGTTCAAGACTACAAGAGAGGACGATAGTTTGAGATAGAGGGAAAGCTTGGACCGATTGATTTATTCCATTTTCTGGAGTATAATTATAATATAGTCAAGAGAATTATTCTTAATATTGTATTTTTTAAGGGTATATTAATACTGCTGCAGAGAGTTCTGAACCTATTATTCTTCCAAATCTAAATGCAGTATGTCTGATCAAGCTTGGAAACACTCATATACTGTCCAAATCAACGATGGCGTAGTACGTAGTCACAGTAATTAAGATATGAAACTAACAAACCTAACGGGACTCGTTTGGCTCTATTCTTTCTCAAGGGCAGAGTGGTTGCTTGGGGGGAGGGGGTGGGGGTGAAGAAAGCGAACCATGCATCTAATTTGTGGTTGGGATTCCCAACCCTGCCATTTGGTAAGTTATCGCCCCGCTTGCTGCGGAAAGGAAATTTGCAACGATGAATCAGGATTAATTGTTTAGTAGGTGGCATGTAACAAGCAAATAACAAATCGATAACAAACTCATATATTGTGATACAAACCATGTTGCATTGCATCCAAGCTGAAGATAAGAATTCTTTGTAGAAGTGGGGCCAAAAGGTCGAGAAGGAAAGATGGGTATCTAGTATGGGTATCATCCACAAGGAGAAGAGAACAGCTATTTTAGGGTACGTTTGGTTTTTGATGTTGTATAAATAAGGGGCCCTCCCTCTCCTTATGGTTGAAAGGGTCCACTTTGCGAATACTAAGCAACGAGCTGATCAGGTTGAAATTCTTGCATAACCACCGCCCTCACTTGTATTTATTTCTCGGCTCATGTTTTTATCTCTACGGTTCTTTTTCATCCTCCTGTTTCTCCTCATCTCCACTCCACACGTCATGAACTTCCTCACCGAAGAACAAACCACCTTGGATCTCAACAAACTACGCGATGTCCTAGTTCGCCTAGAAGATACTATCATTTTCGGTTGGTTGAATTGGGCCTAGTTTTCCACTTGTTCATTTCCCCACTGAATGATCTTGCTCATCCAAATCTCTCTCCATTCATAATTCCACTCGCTCTTAGATCTGATTGAAAGGGCCCAATTTGCGCGCAACGAGGTCATTTATCAAGTGGATGCCGAAGAATTTCAAGCACTGCCGGCGAAGAATCAGAGCTTCTTCGACTATTTCTTACATGAAGTAGAAAAGATGCATGGTAAGGTTTTTTTTTTTCATTGCTCGTACTTTTCGGCCTTCTTTTTGCCAGACTCTAAGAAAATTTGTGTTTTGATGTTGGCGACTAGCCACCGTTCGTAGGTACAAAAGGTAATCCACATCATCGGCAGCAAAAAGAATGGCTCTGAGCCGCATTCCACTCACTGATACTTCTTCTGCATTAGCCCCGACGAATATCCTTTCACCAGCCCCCTTCCCGAGCCTATCCTTCCACCGATTGATTTCCCCAAAGTCCTCCATCCCAATGACATTAATGTTAATGCTGAAATCCGGCGCTTGTACCTTGAAAACATTGTCCCCGCTATCTGCCCGCCCGGGAATGACAAGAACTACGGAAGCGCGGCGCTAGGGGATGTGGAATGCCTGCAGGCCCTGAGCCGCCGTATCCATTATGGTAAGTGCATAACGCGTGGGGCGGAGGAGGCCTTGAAGCTCAACCTCTGAGGCATGGATGTTGCTGGTAGGGAAATTCATTGCCGAGTCGAAATTCCGCAACTCGACGCAGCAGTATGTCGAGCTCATCCGACGTGAAGATCGAGCCGCCATCGAGGAGCTGCTCACCAACCGCGAGGTGGAGGCCAAGCTGCTAGAGCGGCTGCGCCTCAAAGCGCTGAACTACGGGCAGAGTCCCGAGGAGGAGCAGAAGGGCGAGAGCAAGCATCTGAAGATCCCCGTGGAGGTCGTGGTGCGTCTGTACGAGCAGTGGGTCATCCCGCTGACAAAAAAGGTCGAGGTAGAGTATCTGATGCAGCGGCTGAAGGGCACCGAGTGGGAGACGGGGCAGTAGGCGTGGGGATGGGAGGAGTGTGTTGTCTTGTTCAATAGAGAATAAACTGTATCTTCTTCTGGATTCTGAAACCCAAACCGTGTTTTGCAAACTCTCCCTCAACCTTACAAAATGCGCACAATAACGTCAACGTGGGCTGGAATAAAACTGGCTAGGATTGCTCGCGCTGATTAGCTCTGTCTTGTTCAATAGAGAATAAACTGTATCTTCTTCTGGATTCTGAAACCCAAACCGTGTTTTGCAAACGCTCCCTCAACCTTACAAAATGCGCACAATAACGTCAACGTGGGCTGGAATAAAACTGGCTAGGATTGCTCGCGCTGATTAGCTCTGCGTGTTTCTTTTAACCGGGTGTATACGTATTCCCGTGCAATCGGAGGGGCTGGCCTCCTCTTGTGCACATTTCGATTTCTTGGGCCTTCCGTAAACGAATAAAAATCCCGAGAGGGTGGGAGGGCCAGAGCTATTAAAAGGCTGCTTGCAAACAAGCGATTTTTTTTTTTTCGCTTTGGGGGGAGGCTGATTCCGTTGTGTGCTCGTCGAGGTTCGGCGAGAGGGGCCTCGTTTCTCACTCCGGCGGGCCCCGCAGCCTGGATGATTCTGTTTGGCGGCCTCGTCGCTGCACTCCGAATCTCGTTTGTGGCTTGGACCCAACTGACTCCCCCAAATCAACCTCCACGCCGGGCCATACACGCGAAGAGAAAATACGGTTTGTGTTCTGACAAGTCTCTTTTCTCGGGATGAAGAACACGCAAATGGGCACAGGATAAGGTTGTGGAGGTGATCCTTCAGCCTTTATCACCCGTTGTGCTATGTGCGCCGTCAACCTTGTCCCCCGAACCTTATCCAAACAGCACTGCGGCAATAGTGCTGGGCCGGACCCAAATCCCTGCCGGCGTGCGGGGGTGGGGGGAGCTTAGCACACAATAATGTAAAGAGGGAGGCTGAGCGGCAACCGGAGCTTATCTCTGGTGGATTGGGCCGAAATCGGGTCACAGCCCCCCGGCAGGCCGCCCTCCATCAGCTGGGGTGGAGCCAGAGCTGGGCAGTTGGGGGGAGGGGGGAGGGGGGGAGGCGAGCGCGCAGGATGCGGGGGGATTGGGGCGAGGGCAGGGGAGCACGGCCGGCTACGATTCGGCGCTGGTACAGGTGGTTGATGCTATGCGCTTGATCCACAAGCTAATCTTTTTGACAGTAGAAGCTTATCTACAATAAGCCATTTTAGGAGTCTCAAGACTAAGGTTCTGCATAATGTGCGTCACCGACTGTGATCTCCGATGGATCAGATTGAGCTGATGGGGGAGGCGAGCAGGGGGGCGAGAGGGCAGCGGCGGGAGGGGCGAGACGAGCATTCTGCGGGCGAAGCAAGACGCGGGCTGGTTTATTTTTTAATAAATCTGCAGGTAAATGCTGCTGACAACCCGCATACAGCCGGCCGCCTAATTAACTACCAAGATAGTATAATGTCGCCAAGTAATAGTAACCTAAAACACTCCAAGCGCAGGGGGAGGAAGAGGAAGCCCTTGGGGAGTGGCGGTGCAGCTGACTGAGGATTGCACCGTTTTTTTTTGTTGACTCGTGGAGGGATGCCCTTCGGAGAAGAAGAGAAGGGAAAAAAAAAACAAATGGTTGGGCCATCTGCCGTCAGCGACCGCCCAATGGTCATATTGGGTCGGCTGCAGGAGGAGGGGGGGCGGGCGACCGGCGCAGATGGCCGCTTGGGTCATGACGTGACCCCGGCCGAACGCCGCTTACTGGGTTAGTCAACGGGAGGGCGAGCAAGGTAGCAAAAACAAACAGGCCTGAGGGTGGTCGCGCGGATGGGGAGTGGAATATGCAATCTTAATGCCCTGCACGTCCGATCTGAAAGAATCAGGCTGAGTATCAACCGCTCAATAAGGATGAATAAGAAGAGTTTGCCGGAGCTCCAAAGTCTAATAATTTGACGCAAAAAAAAACTTTGAGTCACGCCTCTGAAACAGAAAGACTATGCAGCTTACCCTCCTCTCTGCTCCAATATATTGAGAAATATATAAGGCCCACCGTGCTGCTTGTTCTCGGGTTTCCTTCTGGTCCTTGCTTCCCCCACCCCCCCCCCATTTCTCCTCTTCTCCTAGCCTCATCCCCGGCCGTGCGCTCCCTCGCCGCCGCCGCGCCCCATTTGCCTCCCGTACTCCCCTTTCCTCGAGTCAGAGTTTGGTGATACCCTCGCCCTCCCCCTTCTCACGCGAGATTCCTCTATCCTCCCCCTCTGTGCCAGCGTTGCTCGACAAAAAAGTAAATAATTGCCACGTTTGAATTTCTGGCAATTCCGCCATCCCCCCCCATCTTTTGCATGGCCGGTGCCGTTCAGCTGCTCTACGCGACAGAACCTAGCTGGCCTCTCTGTCTTGCCAGCCCAGCCAGCGTCGTGGTTGAAGGTGTGCGTTCAGGTGAAGATACCAAGACCGGAGCTTCGGCAGGCATGATACATAACCCAAAAGTAAGCTCTTGGGCCTCGTTCTGCCCCCATTGTCTGAGATATTCGCCCCCTGGCCCTGACTGACGCTGTTCTTTGGCCCATTTCCATTCCAGGCCTATAAACCATGGGAGGAGAAAAATTCCAGCCAGCCGCACCTTGCCTTCCCCTCGCATGCCCGGCTATACACTGGCGCCGCGGTGTCGCCCATGGCCTCGACAGCGGCCGGATCGACGCAGCCGACTCTGGGCCCCGGCAGAGACTATCTGCCGATGCAGGGCCAGAAGCGTCCCGCAAGCTGCCCCTACTCGCCCATCTCCCCCTACTCCACCTCCCCTTATTCCCACTCGTCCAGCGAGCATTGGGCACCCATTGCGCTCCCCCCGGGCGTCCACCCACAAACCGTGCTTAGTTCCCCCGCCATCCCCCCCCGCGCCTGCCCCTCCCCATCCACAGCAGCCCCCCCCAAACAGCCCAGCAAGATGGCCATCTCCTCGCTGCTGAACACGCATCCTGAGGATTCCCCCCCTTTTCCCAAGA
>NW_027192201.1:243084-326432 GCF_041956535.1 Calcarisporiella thermophila
TGGCCATCTCCTCGCTGCTGAACACGCATCCTGAGGATTCCCCCCCCTTTTCCCAAGACGAGCGCGACCAGAGCCCCCCGGCGAAACGGAGGCGCCCTCCGCAGACCCCCATTGCCGCCGCGCCCGCGCCCGCCGCCGATTCCACGTCTTCGCCCGCCAGTCGAGAAAAAAAGTCCATCTGCCGCTCATGCAAGAGCTCCCTTGAGGACGCCCCTGCCAAGCGTCGGGGCGTCAATGGGGTCAAGGACGAGCTCTGCAATCGCTGTGGCCTCCGCCTAGCTAAATCGCGGCGGTTTTGCCCAGATCTGCTCAACTGCTACTTCATTCCGAGCAAGAGCGAATACGCAGCCCTGAAGCGGATCGCGATGGTAAGCGGCCAGAGCCGTGTCGTGTGTCCGGTGTGTAGGATGAAGGAGTTGACGTATTTCATGCCATCTGACATTTAATCTTTTTCCCTATGTACTTTAACCCTGCAAATGTGAAGACTTTAATAGTATTACTACGCCCTCATGGATATATACATCTCTCGTCGCTTTTCCTCTTCTCCTTCTATCTTCTATTTCTCTTCTATTTCTGATCCCTCCCTTTTTTTTATTCTTAGCCTTGCTCTTTAACCTTGTTTTTTTTTTTTCCCCCTCTCTCCCGCTTTCGCTTGCTCTTGTTTTGTTTTTTCTTCCTCCTCCTGTTTATACTGCCATCTCCTTTTGTTATCTCTTGATTCTCTCCTGTATTTTGTTTGATATTCTCCTTCTCACTCATAGTTTAGCTTAGCTTGTTAGTTTTCTCTGCACATGCACCTTCTTCCCCTTCCCTCCCCCCCCCCTTCCTACCCTTCCTCCTCCTTCTTCTCACCGCCTCCACAATATTGCTGATATCCAATATGTTTTTCCTCCTGTGGTTAAGCTTTATACGTCTTAAGACAAACTGTAACCACTTTTTGTGTTTGGCAAAATATACCATGATCTCATGATTTTTGTGCCTTCAAATGCGGCACGAACTCTATTGGATTAAGGTTGCGAGTGATTTCGCACGTCTATTATGCATTGGCTATCAAGCTGATGGGTAAGGGGACAGATAAAGCAACTCTAAAGGTAGTCAACTTGTATACTCCCACTCTCACACCACCACTCCCCTTTCCTCCTCCTTCCTCACGTCCTCCTCTCTCTCCCCCTCTCCCCCCCCCCCAAAAAAAAAAACAAACTACATTAATGGGAAACACCCAGTCCTCACTAACTTTATACATTCGAGGATGGCACTCTGACGACGCTCTGGCATCGTGCGCATAGTGCATTTTCCTCCTCTGCTGCATAGTTCCAGCATCTAGGGCACTTGCTCCGTCTTGCCCGGCGGGCTTCCACCCGACATCGCGCCTCCTCGCCGATTCCTAGCTGGAGGGAGGAGTCCTTAGAGTAGACCTTTCCGCCCTCCTCGGACGGGGCGAACGAAAGGGCAGCATCCGACACGATGAAGAAAGACCTCAGCTCCGCCTCGTACTTCCGAAGAAGATCGGCAAGCCTCGAGTTCTCTTGGACAACCACCACCACATCCGCCTCCAGCGAGCTCCCTATTGTCTTCTCCTGTCGCGCCCTCTCCAACACTTGATTCACCTCTCCTCGGACGCGCTTCAGCACCTCCCAATCTTCGCTTAGTCGAGCGTCGTTCCACCGCTCCTCCGCGGGGTACCAACCTAAGCGGAACACGCTGTCTTGTTTCTGTGGGGAAATGCCACGCAGGTGCTCGTAGATTTCCTCTGAGAGATGAGGGGTGATGGGGGCAAGCGCAAGGGTATAAGTATGAAGGATCTAAAATATAAGTAGCGGATGCAGTTGTTAGTGGGGAAAGAAGAGAGGGCAGGACAAAGACATCAAGGAAAAACTTGCATGGTAGAGCACGGTTTGAGCAGCCTGCCTTGGGCGCGAAAAGGCATCATCGGCATAAAGCCGGTCTTTGATGATGTCGAAGTAGAAGGAAGAAAGGGCAGTGCCTGTGAATTGACTGAGGCTTTGGTATACTGTGGGTAGGGGGGAAGAAGGTGGAGAGTGATCAGAGATAAGGGATAGGGTACGAATCGAGGCACAATCAGAGAAATAAGTCTTTACCTTTGTTGAACGCAAACTGCTCGTATGCTTCCTGAACTGTTTTGTTAAAGTGATAAAGCTCGTGTAACAAGTATTTGTCAATCTACGTGGAGGGATGGAAGAGGTAGGAGATCCGTGTTAGAACACTGCTGAAATTTCAAAAACCTCGAGCCCGCAAATTACCTCGAGAAGATCCTCATAGGCACTCAGCTCAGATGCTTGGAATTGGTGCAAATTGCCAAGCATAAAGCGAGCGGTGTTGCGGAATTTGCGTAGCGTTTCTGAGATATGGGCTAGAGGGGCAAGCCATCGCATCTTGTTAGGGATCCTAGAGCCATTGCATGAAAATCCAGCGCCAACCTACCTATCACGGTCTTGCCGATAGAGACATCCCGCGCGTATTCAGTGGATGCCACCCAGAGACGTAGCACATCCACCCCGTAGGCAGGGTCCCTCTTCAAATCCTAGTGGTGAAAGTCGTCAGTGCCAACCAAGCCTGGAGGATGAGTTCAACTTGCGTGCAACCTTGCCACCGCGGATGATCATCGCCGGGTCCACCACGTTGCCAATGCTCTTGGACATCTTCCTACCCTGCTCATCGAGCACGAAGCCATGGGTTAACAGCGTGCCGAAGGGCTGTCTGCCGGTCACCGCAACTGCAAAATAGACGCGGGTTAGTTCAACGCTGACCATCTCCCAAGGGCCTCAATGGCCGGTACTGTACCGGAGGTGAGAAGCGACGACTGGAACCACCCTCGGTGCTGATCACTTCCTTCCAGATAAAGGTCTGCAACCGGCGTTTCACCTCCTGCACCTCTTTTTTTTTTCCAAGAGTTAGTCTTACTATATTTGGAAATCACCGTTTAGGAAATGGGAATTGCCAAATATACCTTTCCATGCCCTCTGCAAGAAGAGACCATGAGGTCCCACTGTCGAACCACACATCCATTGTGTCTCTGCCCCGAATATAGCTCGTTCCTAGAAGTAGTGTTTATATACAGCATTACCATCTCTATAACGGGTGCCGATATACGACTCCATAGGCGCCCATCGTGAACAGACACCTACCCTCGACCTTATATTCCGGCGGCACGAACCTCTCGTCCCACTCCTCTCCCTCTGCCCACCATGCATCCGTGCCGTGCTCCTCTAGCACATTGATCACATGGCGCACACTTGCATCGTTCAAGAGTGGCTCTCCATTGTCTGCACGGTAGAGAACGGGAATAGGCACACCCCACGCACGCTGACGCGAAATACACCATTCGCTCCGGGAGAGCGTGAATTGAGTGAGGCGATTCAAAGCTGCAGCAACCAACCAACCAACCAGCCACCATGATGGATGTAGAATGAGAAGGGGTGTGGGTTAAGTACTAGGGCAAACTCTCCTACCTGATTCGGGCACCATCTTCACATCCTGGAGTCTTTCGACGGCACGATCCCGTAGCTCACTCACATCCGCAAACCACTGAGCCGTTGCGCGCAGAATGACGGGCTTCTTGGTGCGCCAGTCGTACGGGTACTTGTGAACATACGGCTTCTCAAATAGAAGGTGTCCTGTGCGCCGAAGTTCTTCAATGACCGCACTCGTGCCGTGAGAAAACACGGATTTGCCCTCAAATTGAGGCCCGGCCTCGCTCGTAAAGACGCCGTGCTCATCCACTGTATTCCAAGAAAAGAGTTTGCCGAGTCAGAATCCTTATATAGCTCCGAGTCTTGCTAAACGCATCGCTATTACCAGGACAAAACGCCTCAATTCCAACTTGCTTGCACACCAGATAGTCTTCCATTCCGTGTCCTGGTGCCGTATGCACCAGCCCTGTGCCAGACTCCGAAGTGACATGTCCAGCAGCAAGGATGGGCTGCTGTGCCCCAGTGAAAGGGTGTTTATAACACGACCCGACCAAGTCGGAGCCTAGAGACATTAGAATGGTTTACAAACATCTGTTCTACCGATCGGCCTTCTGATTAGGCGCATACCTTTGATCTCGTCGGACTTGACGATCTCCAATTCTCCCCCCAGCTCCGCTCTTAATGCCTCCAGTCTCTCGGACGCAACCAGCCAGGCCTCGCCGTTGTAAACGACAACAGAATACAGCATGTCTGGGTTCACGGCTATTGCTCTATTGGCGGGAATGGTCCACGGAGTAGTTGTCCATATGACGGCGGAGAGTTGGTCATATTTTGAGAGGGCTGATCTTGCCGCTTCGCCTTCGCAAATTAGGAGCATTGAATTTTCAGCTTTAGGGGTAAAAATCTCCCAAGGGACATCGTGAGCTTACCTAGACCCACAATAGGGAATTTGGTATAAATCGATTGGGAGCGGTGATCATCGCGGTATTCCAGTTCTGCTTCTGCGAGTGCCGTTCTTCGGTAAAGAAAACGTATTAGTTGGATTTCCGCTCACAAAGAAAGAGATGAATTATAAAACGCATACTTTGACGAGGGCGACCAATACACGGGTTTATATTGCCGGTAAATGTAGCCTAATAAAATACCATCGTGTCGGGTAAATCATGGCTCGCTCATGGAGGAGGGAGAGGGGGAGCAATTTTCTACCTTTTTTCATCATTTCGTAAAACACCTTCAATTGTCGAACTTCATAATCTTTATCTATATCATGGCAATGTCAATAAATGGAAACACTCGACCAGAAAGTTAACAAAACCACGTCACCTAATGTACGATATGGCTTGTCCCAGTCGCCCATGACGCCCCAGTCCATAAATTCTTTCTTCTGAATCTGGATGGCATTAAGGGCGCATTGTCGCGCAGTCTCGCGTATTTCATTTGGACTGAGCATGGATCGGGCGCCATGCTAAAAGGAGAAGAGAAGTCGCGAGTAAGCAATAGTGTATATGCTTGGGTTTGCGATTAGCCTACCTTGAGCTCAGAAAGAGCCTTGAGTTCTATAGGGAGGCCATGGCAGTCCCAACCCGGAATATAGCTTTGATGAAGAAGGATGGGATGTAAGCAAAAAAGAACAACAGCAGACGCAATAAGAATACCAACTTTACTCTATAGCCTTTTAACATTTTGTATCGAATAATAATATCTTTCAGAACTTTGTTCAGGGCATGTCCTAAGCGGATAAAGAACAGAGCATTAGTAACCAATCTTACAAAGTGCCCTTGTCGGCTCTAAATACCCATATACCTATATGTAGATTTCCGTTAGCATAGGGAGGCCCGTCATGTAATACAAACGAAGGTCCAGGATTATTATCTCGCTGTTAATTCGACAAACCGAAGGGAATTGTAAGTAAAATTGACGTCGAAGAAAAGGACAAAAAAACTTCGAGCTCACCTGCCATTGATATAGCTCTGAGGTGCATCGGTCCCGGAATAAATGTTCCCGTTTTGCAGCATCGCTTCGTAATGGAAAGCCTGTCTTTGGGAGCAAGAGCGTGTCTGAATACTTCTTCTCGGATGTGCCACTCTTTGCCGCCGATGTTATACTGCGCACGCCATGTCTATGGTGCAGGGGGCAAAATATAGAATAGGGGAGGCTATGCCGTGCTCGCCCTAGAGCATTGAGTCTGGCAAGACACTGCATTCTCTCCAGAGTTCACTAACCTTGCGGTTGAGTAATTTCGTATCGAGACTCCTAAAATACGCTGGCAAGGCAGTCACACCAGTATTTTGTGGTGGACTGCTAAAATACCCGTAAACAAGCTTCCTTAGCCATTGTTCACTGCTCTGATCTGACTTCCAGATCGCTTAGATCATCCGACTCTCATTGATAGTACGGCCATGATAGGCGAAACACAAGAGTCGAGCAAACGAAGATCCAGCGATGAGGGTCAGGCCGCCTCACGCCCGAAAAAATCCAAGCGCACCAATTCCCCTGCCCCTGTGGTCGCCGACTCTTTCGAGGAGGAGGCCTCGAGAGAGGTCAAGGCTTCTGCCGGTCTGCAAGCAGAAACTTTGGCTGAAGGCCAGACGGTGTCCCTGAGTCACCAGGTTCGGCATCAAGTTGCGATCCCTCCAAACTACCCCTATATCCCCATTGCACAGCACCGCCCTCCTGAAAAACCCGCTCGTACGTATCCATTCACACTCGATCCGTTCCAACGGGTATCCATATCCTGCATTGAGCGCGGAGAATCCGTACTCGTGTCCGCGCACACATCGGCAGGTAAAACAGTGGTGGCCGAGTACGCGATTGCTCAGAGTTTGCGTGACAAGCAGCGTGTCATTTACACAAGTCCGATCAAGGTAGTTTTTTTTTCCTTCACAAAAGTGCACCCCTGTGTTCTGTTTGGCAATTAGTAGCTCACACGATCTTCTCCTCCCCTCCTAGGCCTTGAGTAATCAGAAATATCGCGAGCTTAATGAAGAGTTCGGCGATGTGGGTCTCATGACGGGAGATGTCACCATCAACCCCAACGCCTCATGTCTTGTTATGACCACCGAAATTTTACGGTCGATGCTTTATCGGGGCTCCGAGATTATGCGAGAAATAGCGTGGGTTATTTATGACGAAGTGCATTATATGCGGGACAAAGAAAGAGGTGTCGTCTGGGAAGAGACCATTATTCTTTTGCCACACAAAGTCCATTACGTGTTCTTGTCCGCAACCATCCCCAACTCCATGGAGTTCGCAGAGTGGATATGCAAAATTCACGAACAGGTAAGGGCTCTCCCTCGTATCCATCCTCCAAATCCGGTTCGTTAGAATAGCTAATATCATTTCGCTCGTGCATAGCCCTGTCATATTGTCTATACCGATTTTCGACCAACCCCTCTACAGCATTACCTCTTTCCACAGGGTGGCGATGGAATCCATCTCGTAGTAGATGAGAAGGGGAATTTCCGAGAGGATAACTTCCAGAGGGCCATCGGTGCATTGATGGATGCATCCGGGGAAGACCCATCCGCTGTCAACGCAAAGAGCAAGGGAGGAAAGGTGTCCAGAGGCAACAGCAAAGAAGGTATTTTTCCCCTTTTCCATCACAAAGGTCTGACCTTTTCTGGTCTCTCTAACGAGATCTCTTTTGCTATTTCTAGGACCTTCTGATATTTATAAAATTGTAAAAATGATTCTCAGTAAAAACTATCATCCGGTAATTGTGTTCTGTTTCAGTAAACGAGAGTGCGAGGCACTAGCACTGAAGATGAGTAAACTCGACATCAATGATGGTAAGGGATTGGGGTGATCACGGTGAATGCATTAGGTCTCTAACCTGCCCTGCGTTACGCTGTAGAAAACGAAAGAGAAATGGTCACACAGGTGTTCAATAATGCAATCAGTCAACTCTCCGAGGATGATCGACAGCTGCCCCAGATCGAACACATTCTACCCCTCCTGCGACGTGGTATCGGCATTCATCACTCTGGGCTGCTCCCCATCCTTAAAGAAGTCATCGAGATCTTGTTCCAGGAGGGTCTCCTCAAGGTGGGTGCTCGTCTTTCTGCCCTCTCTCTATCGATTTTTTGTGGTTCTCCCTATTGACCACCTTATTTCCACCCTAGGTCCTCTTTGCCACGGAGACATTCTCGATTGGTTTGAACATGCCTGCCAAGACGGTTGTGTTTACAAGCGTGCGTAAGTTTGATGGTAAAGATTTCCGATGGGTATCTTCGGGAGAATACATCCAGATGAGTGGACGTGCAGGCCGCCGTGGACTCGACGACCGGGGTATCGTTATCCTGATGTTGGACGAGAAGATGGAGCCGGCGGTGGCAAAAAATATGGTTAAAGTAAGCTAGACCGACCCCTTTTTTTATTAGTTTTTTGAAGCTGACGTAAACCATCCTCCTCCATTTCCATAGGGCGAAGCAGATCGTCTCAACTCTGCTTTCCACCTTAGCTACAATATGGTGCTCAATTTGATGCGTGTCGAGGGTATTAGTCCGGAGTTCATGCTGGAACGGTGCTTCTTCCAATTCCAAAATACAATGCGAGTACCTGAGCTGGAAGATGGTATAATTTATTTTATGATTCTAGTCCAAAGTACATTCATCTCACGAAGATCCGCTTTATTTTTCACTTGGATGCACATGATAGAGCTAAAGGCCCTAGAGGAAAAGAAGCAGGCCATCGAAGTGCCCGAGGAGGAAGCTATTTCGGAGTATTATGATTTGCGGCAGCAGCTCGACAACTATGCTAGAGATGTGCGAGAGGTCATTCATCAGCCCACCTATTGTCTTCCCTTCATTCAACCAGGTCGCTTAGTCCGGGTAAGGGATGAAAAGCACGACTTCGGATGGGGATGCGTGGTGAACTACCAAAAGCGGATCATCAACAAGGTAACGTGGCTTCATCATAAGATATTTCAGCTCCCAATGTAGGCAAGAATTTTGTGTTGCTCACTTTTGCAACTATTTAGGGCAAAGTTGGCCGCAGTGAATACAACGACCCTGCGGACGCCATCACCAAATACATCATTGACGTGTTGCTTTATTGCGAGCAAGGAACCAACCCGTCCAAGGACGCGGATAAAGCCCTTGCCGAAATCAAACCGGCTGCACCGGGTGCTAAAGGAGAGATGGTGGTGGTGCCGGTGCTTCTCTCGTGTCTGGATGGCATCAGTAATATTCGTATATTCCTGGGGAAGGATTTACGGCCGTCAGATGAACGCGCCAAAGTGCATCGTCATATAAAGGAGGTGATGAAGCGTTTCCCGGACGGAGTGCCACTGTTGGACCCGGAAGAAAATATGGGAATCCAAGATAAAGGTTTCAAGAAAATTCAAACGGTAAGTCATGCCTTTTATTTGGGGAGGGGGAAAACATCCCACGACGCATGAGCTTAACTCTTGCCATTTTGTTTATAATTTTACTTTCTCCAGAGGATAAGGATGCTGACCGAGAAACTCAAGACGAACCCCCTCAGCGAGGATCCACGGCTTGAGGAAATTTACAACGTGTATGTGAGCAAGATCGAGGTGCAAGAGCAAATCAAGGCGACGAAGCGAAAAATCCAACAAGCCCACGCCATCACGCAGCTTGAAGAGCTCAAATCCAGGAAGCGCGTGCTCCGACGGTGAGGACTCCGTTCACCTAGTTTTGGACGGCCGGTTTGCTTACCCTTGTTCTCTATTTTCTTGCAGGCTTGGCTATACCTCTGCGAGTGACGTTATAGAGATGAAGGGACGTGTTGCGTGCGAGATCAGTTCGGGTGACTCGCTGCTGCTCACCGAACTGATCTTCAACGGTGTGTTCAACGACTTGACCGTCGACCAATGCGTTGCCCTGTTGAGCTGCTTCTGTTTCCAGGAGAAGGTAAACCGGATTGTTTGTTTTTCCCCTTCCATGTTCCTGAATCCATAAAAAACCCCATGGTTGAGTTTGAATTCTAACCTTGTGCATTTGTTGTTCTCTGCCTGCAGAGCGAGAAGATCCCCAAGCTTCGCGAAGAGCTCGCCGCCCCCCTTCGCACAATGCAGGAGGCAGCACGACGGATTGCCAAAGTGTCGCAAGAGTCTAAGCTTATGATCGATGAGGAGCAGTATGTGCAGGGCTTCCGCTCCGAGCTGATGGATGTGGTCTACGCGTGGTGCCAGGGCGCCAAGTTCGTCCAGATCATGAAGATGACCGACGTGTTCGAGGGCTCCTTGATCAGAGCCTTCCGAAGTCTCGAGGAGCTGCTTCGCCAGATGGTTGCGGCCGCAAAGAGCATTGGCGCTACTGAGCTAGAGAATAAGTTTGCAGAGGGGATCACTCGCATCAAACGAGGGGTGGTGTTCGCCGCAAGTTTGTATCTATGAGGCGTTTGTATTTTTTGTTTGCGCTTTTTTTTTTTCTTTCTTTCTTTCCTCCCTCTCCTCCCTCCCTCTCTCCCCCCACTTCCCTTTTTCTTTCCCCTATTGTTTTCTTTTGTTACTTTGATTTTACCGACGGAAGAATAAACTTCATGGCCACCAAAAGCCTCCCTGCCAACTCCGTGGTATTTTCGTGGTTTCTCCTTATGCACGGTTCGGACACAGTTCTCAGCTGGGGACGCGGAGATCTCTCACGTAAAACCTGCTCTTAACTTCCACTGCGCAGATGAATTAGTCAACAAACAAACAATCCCCTACTGCAGTCTCCGTGGCTTCCCAAGTCTTGGTCACGAAAAAACACAATAAACCCAAAGAACGGAGGGCGGATAAGACATGGCTTCAAGCTGCCAAATCGGACGGGACAGCGGTGGTCATCCGATTGGAAGGGTCGGACGAGCACCGGGGATTCCGATTCTTTTCGACGCTAAAGCGGCCATGCACGCATGCCAAGCTGCGACCTCCAAGACATTCTTTCCAGAATCCCTTATTAGTATTTGTTAACTTGAATTAAGCCAGCCTCAGTCAACCTTTTTGGAGCACGCTGTCACTTAGCGTGCTGCATTTGTATTAAGGCCTCTGTGTTTTTGGAGAAGACACCTCCTCTCCTCTCTCGGCTTTTGGGTGGAGGTGTTCGGAGCAACCCCCGGAGAGGAATCTAGAAAAAAGCAAGGGAGGAGCAGGAGGGGTTAGGAGGGAGGGCAGAGAGGAAGGGGGGAAGGGGGAATGCGGCCCTAGTTCCCCCGTGTCCGGCCTTGGAGAGGCTTGTCTCCCCGCCCACCGCCGGGACTGCGCGGGCCTACCCTGTTTGCCCGCAAGCTCCTTCCCTTTGTTAACGCTTAATTTTTGCATGCGGTGTAGAAACGGGTTTCTTGGATCTCTCAAGGCGCCTGAGTCTACTTATGAAATGAAGCTTATCTTGCACCAGAGACATTCACTCTGCGTGCATATCGCCACGTTTTTTGTTTAGCCTAATGCGGGAGCCACTTAAGCTATTTCGCGAACAAGGCAACTGGCACCGTGAGATGCTGGCTTGGAGAGGAGGGCTCCGGCGCTTTTTTGGGCTCTGAGATCCTCTGCGATGCTGAGGCTATCGCGAAGTAAACCGGATGGGAGATGGCTTGGCTGAAGTAGAACCGTCCTCGAGACGCGGCTGGCGGGGGGCCGCGATTGGCGGGCGGCGGGCGGGTATGGAAGGCGAAAAGCCTTATTTTCTAAAAGGGTAAATAATAGCCGCCGAAAAAGCTGTCTGAAAAATTTCGCACTGTCTTAGGAGCATCCAAAACTGAATTAGAACAAGTCAAGCAAGCCACGAAGAATGTCGGGAGAAAAATCGCGTCTCTTAATTCGTTTTCGCGTTCGCTCCTTGGCCGGGTCTTTCTGTTGGTGCACACCAAGGTGATTTTCGAGGATGCGGCTGATGTGAATGGTGCCATATGCCGCTCGTACCATAAAAGTATAATATTTAATATGGCGGGCCGCGCCTTATTGGTGAACGCCATTTTTATTTCTAGCTGCTAAGGTTCTGCAGGTCGCCTCCGAACTGTCTCGATAAGAGATATAAGGGCTCGCCATCGCCCAAACCGCGATTGCATTTTCCTTCCTCCATTACGAGAAAGATAAAGCCAGCGCAAGCGTCCAATCTCATTCTTTGGCCATTCTCCCCTGCCCCCTCTCCCCTCCCCCCCTACACGCTGTTTATTTATTGGGATTTGTCTATTTATACACCCTGTCGTTAGTACTCTGCATCCAATACGTAGTGAAGTCACCCTGCCATGCTCGAGAAAAAACCCCAGGCATCCAGCCTGATCGGACATCGCATCGACAGCGGGCGCATTGAGCTGACCGCTCTCTTGGGCGAAGGCGCCTACGGCACCGTCTACCTGGGAACCCATCTTCAGACCGGCGCGAAATTTGCCGTGAAGCGTCTCTCCACCATCCAACTCACCCCCCGGCGCTTACAGTTTCTCTTCTCCGAAATGACCCTCCACGCGTGCGTTTCCGCCCATCCCTCCATCCTCCGACTCGAGCAAGTCATCCAAGCCCCAGATGCTCTGTACATGGTGTTGGAATACGCGCCGGAGGGCGACTTGTTTACGGCGATTGCCGACAAAGGCAGGTTCATCGGGGACGACGACGCAGCAAAGAACGTGTTTCTGCAAATCGTGGACGCCGTGAGCTACTGCCACAGCCGAGGCGTTTTCCACCGAGACTTGAAGACAGAGAACGTGCTGGTGTTCGACAACGGAAGTCGCGTCAAGCTCGCCGACTTTGGGTTGGCAACGAGCAACCGCGCTTCAAGTGAGTTTGGGTGCGGAAGCCACTTCTATTACTCTCCCGGTAAGTCTTGCCTTGACGCATAGGTATCGTGAAGAGGCGTGACTAACCCGCAGATACTCTGCCCTCTCTAGAATGCCTCGGCTCATTTACCCAGCGCAGATTCCCCTACAACACCGCCTCCAACGATGTATGGTCGCTAGGCATTATTCTGATCAACCTGCTTACCGGCCACAACCCATGGAGGCAGGCTAGCTCCTTCGACCCTGCTTTCTGCTCGTATCTTCGTGATCCGCGCCAGTTTCTGGCAACTCGGTTGCCGCAGCTCAGCAACGAGGCAATCGACCTCCTCACCCGAGTCCTCATCTTCGACCCTACACAACGGCTAAGCCTTGATGAGTTGCGGGTGGCGGTGGCGAGTGCGAAGCACCTCACCGTGCCGGTCCAAAAGGAATCCACCCCTAAGCGAAGCCTCTCGGCCGGATGCCTGTTGCATTCGCACGGAGCTGCCATGTCTCTCAGGACATCGTCGAACAGCTCCTTCACCGACTTCACCTGCTCTATCTCGTCCTCCGTCATATCCACCCCATGGCTCACCTGCACCAAGCCCATTCCAAAAGCGGACAACGAGAAGGAGACATGGGTGCGGGTCATCCATGAGGGCGTTATGATATGACCTGCATATCGCACGTGCTTTGTTACATAGCGGGCTCCGCGGATCTATTTATTTATTTATCCTAAAAAAACAATGGTAAATTAGTTTCATTACGTCGTTTATATTGCTTTCTTTTATGTTCCATTTATAAATAGCTTTATCGTCCTTTGTAAATGTTTTTGTGCATGCTTCTTCTTACTTCCTTTCTATATACCCCCCTTTCACGCATCCTTGGTGTTTATTTATCTTTCTAAACCGCTGTGATCTATCTCCTTCTGTAAAAATCTATCCTGCGATATCCTGATAAACGAAAAAGGTTCTCGGCTCTATGTACTCTCGGTATTTATTATATATATATATTTATATATAGTCGAGGAAGCAGGGTTGAATAAACAAAAAAGAAATGACAGCAATAACAATAATAATAATAATAGCAGTAATATTTTGGTTTGTTGAAATATTTTGTTGAATAAATAAGCATTTCTAGAATACAGTGCGGAAATATCTATGTGGGTGACTTTCGCCTTTTTTTTACTTGGTGAGAGGGATTAGAATGAAAACAAGGAACGCTTTGTGGGCTGTTTTTTAGAATCCAGGGGGAGGTAAGGCTGCCCGAGCGAGAACTGCGGCGGATTCGGGAGAGGCGGCAGGCCGTGGTTGGAGGAAGGCGATGAGGGGGACGGCGAAAGAGCAGAGAGAGAGGGGGTGGAGGTGGTGGAGAGCGCAGGAGAGAGGGAAGGAGAATGCAGGCGTATCGTCGGGGGTGTAGGAAAGGGTGGTGTTCAGGGCGTCTAGTTGGGCACAGCGGGCGCTGCAGAAAAGAGCCGTGGCATCATTTCGGATGGCGCGGTCGCAAGTGATGCACCAAGCAGTATCCATTGGGCGGGTCTAGCTTTATTATGGAGTTATGCAATGCAAAGAGAGAGGTAGATGGGATGAACAGGTGCAGCTTTTGCTACGAGTGAATTGTTTTTGTTTTCTGAACAGTTAGAGGAAAGTTGCGGGGCCGAGGGAGATTTTGAATGATTTTGTCAATTTTTTCAATGGGCCAATCGCCATCCTCTTCGGATGCACCTGCCAAAGTTGTGGCCAAAATTTCAGAAGGCGAATATTTCCCTCGGTCGCCAAACCAATTCATGAAGAGAGAATAGGTGGGAAGAGATGGATTCAAGGGGAGAATAAAAACAAATGAAACCCCCAGTCGCCTTTTGTAGACAAATCATGGTCGTGTTTATATTTTTGAACTGGGCTCTACCTGGCCGTGCTATTATACAGAAAAGGAGACTTTCTCTCCTGAGCTACGCCTACTTATGACAATCCTTAGTGGAGCATGTTCATAGGGATCCACACCCCCTTTCTTGTTCTCAACCGGAAAGGAGGGTGGCTGATGATGGCTGGTAAAGTAGGGGGAAGGAGGGGGGAGGGGCTTTTCCCGATTTCACGCATTTTTTCGTTCAACGCGTTGAGTCGGGAACAAGGGAGAGGAGAGATCAATTCAATTGAGCGATATCGACGTAGACCGCGAAGGTCGAAAGCCCACCAAGTTTGTTTTCCTGTTCCCCCTCTGGATTTTGAATCGAATGGACCCAAAATCGGATCCACATCAAGATCCAAAACCCGAATTTGTTTGAGCTGCCGATATATTTTCTAAAAAAATTTAGAGTTTGGTCAATTGCGCAAAAGGTTGTAACTAACTTTTTTCCACCTTCCCCGTTCTATTGTCTCTGTTCCCATCATGTTTATCGTTAATCTTTAATGATTTGAGGCGTGTTTCTAGTCATTCTTTTTTATTCCCTTCTTTTCTATTCACGCTCATTACCCTTTCGCCTTTTTATATATCTTCTATAGATACCGTTTTTGTAAGATTTGTCGCCATTGGCATCTATCCTCAAGAGGAGTGGCATCAGAGACATTGGTCGCTCTTAACAGGTATTTCCCCTGCTTTATTTTTTGATTCGTTAGCGTTGGCGACTATTTGATCTCATAATAGCAGTTGGACATGAAGTGCCCCCAAGCTCTAATAGTGGTATTTATTTTTTTGAACAGGAGCTACATAGAAGAGAAAAAAAGTACATTGCAACCATGGAGATTCTGAGAGCATCGCAATGTCGATCAACTTTTCATCTTATACTTATTTCCTGGCTTAAATCTTATATTCTCCTCCTCCTTCTCTCCTCCTCAAGTTTGCTACCCAGTTATGCTCGTGTTTATCATACAACCACGTTACTTGGCCAAAATAAGCTAGTGACTATTGGGGGCATCACGGGCCACACGTACGCCAACCATACTTTAGTTTATGATTTCGCCTCTATGACCACCAAAGAAATCCCTACCAATTTGAAGATAGCAAGACATAGTACTGTGGTTAGCAATGAGCAGATAGTATTAATGTTTGGGGTGATAGACGGGACAGGGCTATCCAATACACCATGGTCCTACTCTGTAGAGTCTGGAAGAGAGACTCCCATCACCCTAGCTGGCTCACAAGCGCCCCCTAGAAAGTGGCAAACCGTGTCGGTAGGCTCGGATGGCAAACTTTACGCGTTTGGCGGAAGCAGTACCGTTCAAGACAGAATCATCCTCCCGCAAATTTTGGGCGATGTTTGGACGTTAGACATAAAGTCGGGTGGTTGGGCCAAATTGGCGCCAGCTCCACCCCTAGGGAGCGTTTATGGTCATGCTTCCGTTCTCACGGCCAACGGCTTCCTCGTTTCTTGCTTTGGGATCAATGGCAAAGGCCAGGTGCAGAACGCCTGCACCCTCTTAAACACGAACACCCAACAATCCTTACAGCCGCAAGCTGCAGTGGCACCCTTGCCAAGAGCATGGGCAACCCTCGTGATGGGCAATGATGGCTTCGCCTACGCGTTTGGCGGGTCCGACGTGCAGGGGAAGCTTCTTTTCAATGATGTATGGGAACTGGATACTACCAAGCTCCCGGCGTTATCATGGAGAGAACTTAAACCGCAAGCCAACGATGGACTGGCGCCTGCTGCAAGAAGTGGTCATACAGCGGTGGTCGCGGGCCGTGGAAGGCTTATGACGGTGTTTGGGGGCGAAACCCACCTGGGCGCTCCGAGTGGAGGGGATGGCCCCTTCTTTTTGGATTTGAGAGAGATGCGGTGGGTGGACGGACCCACCGCCCGTGATTTGGTAGCACTGGAGGAATCGTCGCCGAATTCATCCCACAGCTCTTCGTCTTCGAACGCTCACCCAACGCAAGGCGGTCCGCTTGGTTCCGGTGGGCTGTCGCCGAACCAGTTGAGCGAGGCAGATCTCTCGGTGGGAACTTATGTAGGAATCGGGGTTGGAGCCGCCTTAGGATTTCTCGGTCTCGTTGCAGCCGTGTGGTTCTTGGCATGCCGCAACATCGAGTCGCACCGGGACCGGGAGGATCTTAAGCAACATCTGGATGATGGTTTCGGAGATATGGAGCCGGCCAAGGTGCTCTCGTCTTCTCCCTGGACGATAGGGGAACTGGATGACGACGAAGATGAGGACAACGAAGATATTGCCTATAAAACAATGGACAACGTCCCACTGGCGCAGCCTAATGCTGCGTATGTTAGTGAGAAGCGCTTCTCCTTCGGGTCTAGTCATGCGAGCAGCACCATCACCCCGCCTCCAGTGCGTAGCGAATCCGTCGACTCGACAGGCGTGTACTCTGCGAGCACCGTTGCCTCACCACCAGCCATTGTTTTGCCTGGTGGGAGTGGTGGAGTGGATGGGGAGAGTGGAATCCGTGAGAACATGGACATCTCGTTCGCACAAAGAAGTATGGCCACGAACCAATTCCACCTGCCCTCTTATCCATTGACTCTGGGTGCGGCGGAGTATGATGGCCCTGGTGTCGTCGGAGGAAGAAGCGGGAGCGAGGTGGGTGGATATGGAGGCCGACCGCAACTCTCCATCGGAAGGAGTGACCCAGGCCTCACGGTTGATACAGGGGTAAAGCGGTCCTCCTTCTTCGATGATGTGTTCAGCGCCATCGGCCGGAGCCCATCACAGCAGGAGAGGCTGCCGGTGGATTCTCTGGAGCCGACTCGCACAAAATCTGTGTGGCAACGCCCAACCACTCTCTTCCGGAGTATGACCCTGTTCTCGAATAGCGCCACGACCTCACCTGTGGATGGGGAAGGAGGTGGCAGAGGCCTATCGTCATCCCCTTCGCCTCACCAGATTCGTCCGCAGTGGCTTGGGAGGAGAAGATCATCTGACCAGCGGGTCAAGCCGCTAAGAAAGGGGTCGGAAAATATCCCGCTCTCGCCCCACGAGGCTCGCCGTTCAGCGGCCTCGGCCAGCAGGCGCTCGGTGCACTCGATGCAGTGGATCGGGTTCGAGAACATAGTGGATGAATACGCGCAGGACGCCTCCATCCACGCTTTGACCGAGGATGAGTTTGCTGAGGAGGATTTCAGTGGAGAGATGGGGGACGATTCCTTCAACGGGTCTTTTGGAGGAAAGTCCTTGAAGGTGAAGAACGGGCGCTGGAGTGAAGAGAGCGGTTGGCGGCGCTCGATGGTCAGTTCAGGGAGCAGGCAGAGTTATTTGATGAATCGGCAGAGCTTTGAGATCGGAAGTATCCCAAATGTCCCAGTGCAGGCCAATGAGATGGGAAGAGATGCCAGAGGAAGGAGAGAGGTAGGAGGCAGTGGGATCTCTCCTATCGACGAGAGGTTGGAGCTGACTGAGAGTCTGGACGGCCTGGGGAACGGTAGAGAGTTTGGACGGAGATAGCAGTGCGGATAACTTTTCATAAGTGTAAAGGTGGCAAGCGAGTTTAGCATATTTTCCGAACCTCCCTTTCATTTCTCCCTAACTTCTTCTCGTCATCTCCCGCCCTCCCCCCTTGCACTCTTCCCTTCCTCTCTCTTTGCTTTGTAATTCTGGTTTTTTACTCACTTATGTTTACCCTCTTTAAATGGCTGCCTTTCTTATATAGCGTGTGCTTATTCATAACCCCTCCGCTTTACCTTTTAATATCCGTGTTCTGTTTATTTTTGTATATAGAATATATATATTTTTTTTTTAAATTTATTGATCGTCGACAGAAATCTATTTTTTGCTCTCATCTCATTATCTCTTGGAGGGTGGTCGAACTTCCATCATGGAATGCAAACCTTTCGAGAAAAAGAAAAATAAGAAGAAATGATATCGGAGGGACATCAAGATGACCCAGAAAAAAAAAGTGTATTATATGGTCATATCAAACAATTTCAACCCATTTCATGTGTCGGATATGGATTAGAAGAAAGGGAGAAAAGAATAAATAGATGAAGAGCTGGCACGCGGAAAAAAAAAACTACAAGAGAACATGTTTTGAGGGGTGAGCGGGGTGGGGGTTAGGGTAAGGCGGGAAGAGAGGGCGTGGGTGAGGGCAGAGAGCTACCAGTGTTGTCGAGATGATTGAATTTTGCAAAAAGATTAAGAAAATATTGGGGGTAAATTCGGATATCCAGGTATGAATGATCCGGAATGTCGTATGGGATGGGCGGGGGACAGGAAGTACTAAGTCCTTCTACCGCCGTTCATGAGCTCGTGAAATTCGCACAAGGCCCTGTCCATCTCCTCACTCGTGTGCTCATTGTCCAGACTCTTTTATGCGGAAGAAGAAAGGTTTACAGATAGAGTTTAGTTTCTCATGGCAGCAACTGGACACCTTCAAAAACATTCACATACCGCAACCGAGCGTCGCACGTCGAGCCCCTCCAGCGCTTCTCTGACCTCATCCTTATCCCCGTGCTTCAAGAGTGCATTGATCAATCTCAGGCTGTTCACCTGCAGCACGTAGTCGGGTGACTGCAATCGCTGCACTAATGTGGAGAGGAAGTTGGGGTGAACATTCATTGCTTTGCGGATGGTCGGGTAGCCGTAGCAGCGAATCTGCGAAGGAGACGAGGCATCTGCACACACTAGCTTGATAATGATCCCCGTTGCTGGGCGGCAGATATTGACAAGGGGCTGGTTGACAAGAATGGAGACAAGCTGTCGGGCAAAAGGAGACGAGTCAAAAAACAGGGCGGTTAGACTTGCGGTAATAATCAACCCATGGATATTCTATCCGGACGAGGAGAGGGGCCCCGTCAAGTAGATAAGCCTACCGTGTCAATGAACTCCTGCTCGAACGACTCCCATCCTCTGTCGTGCTCCATAAGATTTTGTAGCGACGTGAGCGCATACGCCAGCGTATTTCCGCTCGCACTTCCAATTATCTCTTTGAGGGGATTAAGACCACCACGAACCAAAAACTCTTCTGCGAAGTCTTCCTCCTAGGAATGGAAAAGCTTGAATGTTAATCAGGTCAATCTCACAGGAGGAGGAGGGATAAGAGGGAGAGGGAAGTCGTGAATTATGGAGGATTGGAAATGGTTAGATTAAACGAGCATGGTCATGGATTCTTTACCTTCAAATATTTTTGTAGAGAAAAAATGGCGGTCTTAAGCACTCTGTCATCTTTTGTCGGGACCGACATGGCCTGCTGGATTTTATTGAGAAATAATGGAGTGGGAATCAGGAGGAAGTGAGAGAGAATGGATGAGTGGATCGAGATCAAAGGAGGAAGATTCTGAGCATAACTTTTTCTCTCGCCTCGTAAAATTTACTCTTGCATAAAAGTAGCGGTAATGAAAGACCTCGGATTCAATTCGGGGCGATTCTCCTGTAAATGGAAGGCCCGAATCGAAGATCCCGGGCTTAAAAATAACTCACAAGGTAGCATGGGCACGCAAGCGAACCTAGATGGAAAAAAAGGGAAGAAAATCAAAACAGGCCACCCCTCCATGGACCCTGGATCCGGGCATTACAAAACGCTACCTTTTATTGACTTTAAAGATATTGGGTGTAAGGGGGAAAAAAATCAGAAAAACAATGGGTGGTGGAGGGGTGAAAATAGTGTAAAGAAAAACAGGCTGAATATAAAACAGAGTAAATATCAATCTTCACGGAACGCTAGCAATAAAAAGAAAACAGAGCAAAATAAAGAAAAAAGCAATAACAATGATAAGCATAGGGTAAGCTAAGAGAATGGACAACAGGTTTTAGGATTGCTTTCCTTTCCAGCACCCGTGTGAGAAGCTGAGCGGTATAGGTCGGGGGAGATACACCCGCGCAAGCTCAGTCAAATTCTTCGCATCTAGGCAGAGCAAGAAGCTCTTGTTGCTTTGCCCGTCAAACACAACGCTCAGCAGCACCCCTGCATCCTCATCTTCCGGCTGTACCTCATTCGAGTTTGCCGCTGCGGCAACCGCGGTGGGTGGCGCAGGAATAAAAACGGCTTCCGAGGGATAGCAGTGATCTTCATGCCACATGGCCGTCATCAGGCGATACTCGAGATCCTAAAAAACCCCAGCAAGAATGCACCGCATTAATGTCACGAAAATAAAAGGGTTACTCGGATGAAAAGAAGACATCGCATGAAAACCTACCGCTTTTACAATGGAGTCCCAAATGTGGCCCGGGTTGGTGGCCGCCTTGGGTGATAGACCGATTCCGTAGATATATTTATAGGGCCGCCCCTGGAACTTGGGGTTAACCCTTGGAAGCTCGAGGGTGGAGTCTGTCGCCCGCATATCTCTTGCCTCGGGCATCCACCCATACTCCTCTCGTGCGGCGGCCCGTTGTTGTTCGGGGGTTAAGCGCGAGGTCGCGCTCTTGAACATACGGAAGAAAGACCCTGTCTTACTCTGGGTGGCCGCATTTATTCTTGTAAGGAGCTCAGAGGCTCTGTGCAGATCAGTGAGGGAATAACGACGAATCTCGGGCATCGCAAGACGCTGCCCCATACCGTTTGGATCACGTAAATGTTCGGTGACAAACTGGTGGGCTATTGCGTCAGTTTCGTAGCAAACAAGATCAAGATGCAAGTTGTCCTGCTCGTCCTCAAAGGCGTTGATGTGGTGGAAAGAGAAGCATGCGTCTGCACGATAAGTGGCAATATGAGCACCTTCCACGCGCGAGATCACGTAGAAGAGGGTGGGTTCGGTAGAGCGAAACGCGAACGAGTCGAGGAGGCTGTCCGCCCAATTGTAGCGCAATCCCCCGTAGTTGGCAATCATGGGGAAGAGTACCAGAACGATGTAGTGCTTGGTGACGGCAAAGCTGTGCGCTAGGGAAGCGCGTGCTTGCACAGAGGCAATAAGGCTGCCGTGGGGGTTTTTGTCCGTGACCGAGAAGAAGTGGTACTGGGTCATGGAGTAGCCCACCTCCATCGTGAAGTTGATGAGCTCTCTTGTTGCGGGGTCGAAAACGGGGTGGGGCGAGGCCTGTGATCCGCGGAAGGCTGGGTTGAGCTCTCCCCACGTGAACACAGATTTGGGGGTCAGGTCATTGGGGTCGATCTCCTGAATTTGTGCCCCATTGTTCAGACAGAAGATCCCCTCCTGATACGAAGGGAAAGAGGGGAGAACGGCGGCACCGCAGGGTTCCAGATCGGGCTTTTTTGCCTTACCAGAAGGCTTGATGAATTTTGCGAGGAAGCTTTGGTTGGGATTTGTTTTGAAGAGACCTGCAGGATGAGTAGGGGCATAGCCATGGTGATCCCGAATCTTGGAGATGAGACGGTGGCAAGGGATGTTGCTTCGATAAACGATTTGGTTGTTATTACCGGCGATTTCGAAGCGGTTCAGCATGGGGATAGCGTCGAACCAGTGGCCAAAGGTAAAGGTTTCGGTGGCCATTTCGATTTGACCATCCACCTCGATCTTGCGCCCATACTTGATGTCGTACACTCCCGGGCCGACTGTGAAGAATTCGCCGTTGAGCCAAGATGGAAGCTGTCCATGGGTTTCGAGTTCTACACGGTCAAAAGTTTCCTCGACATTATGAAATCCTTTTGTGTGAAGCAGACCCATCTGCAGCATGGGTTCCTCCGGCGTGGCATGGATGGTGGGCTTATTTGATTCGGATGTTTTTAGCAGCATATCGTTTGGGCCATCGTCGGAAATGAGGGAGATACTGGATTCATTGCGAGTGAGAGGGGGCTTAGCGTCAAGGTACATTTGCCCGAGTTGTGGAGTAAGGGCCTCGTCAATCTGTAGATTAGTGGTGAACGCATTAGGGGTTGTGGATTCTATTTGAGGGTCTTCAGATGCTGGGCTGACGCTCTGTAGAGGATGCTCGATTGTCTCTACTGGATCGACAGTGGATTGGGGCTGCTCCACTGCCTCTTTTGTAGGGACGGTAGGTGTCGCGTCGCTCATAGTGGGAGAAAGGGAACAGTGAATCTAGACTTTGACAAGAGATATTTATGGATTGCTCAACGTGGGATTTCAGACAGGTATTACGGAACCATTAAATTGTTTAGCATGAGCCGAATCTTGGGAAGGGGGTTGGTTGGATGACGCCAAAGAATTTCTTCGAAATTAGGGTACTATATGTAAGAGCAGAGCCCCCAGTGTTCATCAAATCGAGGAAAAAAACAACCAAGAAATAATTATACAGTCAATAAATATTTAAAGATATCAGTATATATAAGGTGGAATTAAAACTAAGCTGGTTATGTTTCCTAATATAACTTTAAAAAACTAAAATAGTATCTAGAAAGAGGGATCAATGATCTCTTCCTTGTCTCTCCCCACCAGGATCCTGTTGGAAATTCTCCTCTAGCTCAGGTATAGGCGATGGCACATCAATGTGTATACTTCCTGACACTCCTCCTGTTGCCAACCTTCCGCGCTCGTTGAGTAGCACCTGTGTGACAAGCTCTGCCTCCAATTCTAAGGCTGGATCGAAAAAGTTGTTATGCTCCAATGATGTCGGCTCTGCAGATTCATCCGCATCCATCTGCTCACGGTTCCTATTGATGTCGGCCGTCGCAGACGAGTCAACCCGGCGGCCACAAGAACAGCAGCTCGACGCATTTGACCGGATCGACAGCATCGAGGAGGGCGAGGAGTCTCCGTTCGATAGGCTCGAACAAGTTGCCGAAATGCTCCCTGTCTCGGACAGTCTACACAAGTAATTCTCCTCTCTAGGGCGCGCCAGAGCCGCGTAGACGTGAACGTCCAATTCGATGCAGTCATCGAGATTGAACGGACGCATAGGGTTGCGGGGAAGGAGAAAGCGATTTGAGAGGCTCTTTGACAATGCCGGATGAACGTAGGTTTGTACAGCCGTGGGGTCATCGTGGTAGACAAGACGGTGCTTGATGGTTGGCAGGAGTCGAGTAATATCCTCCTCAGTTTTGTCGGTGCTATTGGACTGATCTCTCTCGTTGCTTTGTCGGGATTGTTCAATTGGACCCATTGTCGAAGAATACGGCGCATGGGCCGAGGGCGATCCGTCGGATTGGAATGGGCTATTCATTGTCGTTTGTGAACTTGGAATCCGAGCAGATCCCAGACGGCCGCTCACCTGGGACAGGGGGCTACACGACTGACTTGTTGTTTGCACCATCGTGAATGAAGAGTTCTGAGACCGCGCATCTGCCGACCCATGCACAAAGGCTGATGCTCTACTGGTTGTGGATCCATCTGCGTGGGAAGGGTTGCGACGGCTTGCGGTTCCGGAGCTAGAGCGAGCACGACGGTGCAAACCTCTGCCACTCCCTCCGCTCCCTTCTCCTTCTCCATCCTCCCGATGAACAGAGGTCAAAATCCTAGCATCAATGTTGATAGCGGAAAAATCGGCCCTGCGACTCGAAAATGACACCCTGTTCTGCTCGCGCTGTTGCCCAGGTGAATAGGCGCGAAAATTGGTTATTGCAGAGGACATACTCTCATACGGTGCACTCGATCGCTCCTCCCTCTTTGTGATGTTGGAATCACGTAAACTCCTCGCAAACGGCCACACCCCTCCAAATAGCATCCCCTCGTCTCGCCACCCAAACACTCTGTTCCACCTTCGCGGACCCAACTTCACGTCCCTAATATTCCCCTCATGCTGTTCAAGTCCACTTTGATCAGCTGGGAAATATCGAGTACGTCGGAAGAAGCGTCGCTTGATCATAAATTTATAAGAGAATGTGGAAAATATAAGTGGGATCAAGATTGCGCCTGGTATAAGTGCTCGCTTCACCCACAATAGACCAAGCATCGTCAACTCGAAGATAATGAGTCCATCCGTTGTATATCTATACATCAGCCTGTAAAATCGCCCATTCGCTTCGTATCTTCGCACATACGCATAGGCAAACTGATAGCGGAAGACGAGATAGGCGAGTGCGAAGTAGAGCAGTCCGAAGAACAGAATCAAGGGGCTTATCACGGAGTAGGTGAGAACTATAACGAATACGAGGATATGATTGGGATAATAGTAGTAGTAGGGAAAAGACCATGGCTTGGAGTTCTGAGCTAGGATGCGAGGCGTTTTCGAGACCCATGAGTTTGTCAAAAGAATACAACTAAACAATTGGGTGCCGAATTGAAGAAGCTCGAGCGCGTGTGTACAGGTGTTAAAGACCACGTAGTTAATAAAGAAGCTAGACCCCTAAAAGGCAAGTCCGCTTAGTGTCTCTCTTTGAGGGCTGTTTCAATAGTCGTGCATTTACCTCTGGTAACGTTATGGCAAGAACCTCGAGCAGACTGGTTGGTTGGTACAGAACCGATAAAATACTGGTCAAAAATGTTTTTCCAAGGAGAAATACGAGCAGCACATTGAAGATCGAGAAATAATAGTAACGTTTGAGCACCTTTCGTTCGAGCATCGAATAGGAAGTGCTGCATTCGAGCTTTGAAACCTCTACATGAAGCATATATATATATATATGTGTTAGGTTAGGTTTGAAAACAGTGCAGTAAGACAAATACCCATCAACATCCACGGTAATAATGCCATGAACAATGTTACCAGCACGGTGGGAAGAACATTTTGGATAAGCATACGGAAGAATGGTGTAGTGTCGACTATGGGACCAAGATAGATGAAGTGCTTGGACATGGTATCCAAAGATGTTAGTCCGAGAATGAATGTGATGGGAAAGAGCCAAAAGATAATTAGAGACCTGAAATGCGTGGGAAATAAGAAAAAGGTTACGAAGGATACAACCGACAAATAGAACCCAAGTGTAGGACGTACCATACGGCAATATTGACCAAGAAGGACCTTATCCAGCGGCTTTTCCACTTATTTATCACGTCATCCCAGGACACATCCCGTGGCTCAGGAGCCATCTCAACCACACACACTCCCGGCTTCCAATGAACTATACTCTGCGCGCACATTTGGGCACTTTTGATATTTTCAAATGTGATGAAAGCGATGCATGTTGATTTGTTACGGGGAGTGAGCGTTGCGGTGTCTCCAGAGTAGTCCGGCGGACTGACTGGAAGTGTAGCGAGCTCGTGTTGGCGTAGCTCGACGATTCTCCGCTCGACATTTTCGAATTGCCAGTATAGCTCTTGAATCGATGAAGCGCAATCCAGGCTATCTTGGGACAACCGAATTTTCCAGAGTCTTCGTGGAAGCGGGAGGGGGGGTTGATACTGGGCCAATACACGGGGGCTAATTCGCGCGATCGCTTCCCAAATATTTGACGAGGTCCAACTTCCAAACGGAGAAATGGAGGACCTGGACGCGGCTGAAGAGGGTGATCCGGCTTCATGATCATGTGGATGAGTGAGCGATTTTCGACGAAGCTTAGTGCGTCGAGCTGTTATTCCGGTAGAAGTTGCATACTTCTTCTGATGCCGCTTTACCATGTCTGATATCAGGCGTATGAATCTTTCTTCGCCTATTGTGCAGTGTGTATCAGGGCTGGCTGTGGGAGCTACTTCTTTCCACCTGCTTGAGGTATGATGCCGACGAATGGTACTTATAATTTTGCGAGCTGTTTGGATTTGCCAGGTTTCCATTGCATTGAGGATGGTTTCCCGGCGGCGAAGCTTACGGCAGAGTTTGTTCACAGGACGTACAACCGCCACGCTTTGTACAGCTCCAAAACCAAGATTCTCAAAGTAGGTTTTCAGCTGCGCCTCCTCGCGATGTTCAGGAGGTAGGTGTCGTACCATAACAGTTCGCACCTAAGCGTTCGAGTTAAAGAAGAGTGTAAATGATCGAAACAGATTCGACACAAAACAGCATTCTATTACCGTCACATCACCCTGCTTGACCCTCTGCAAGATATGCCAATCCCGCAGATTCATGTAATCGAACCAGTTCACATAGCACAAGTACATCCAACTGCAAGCAACTACATAAGTTCCAAAGGCATGGGCCCAGAGAAGGGAAGATCCATCAGCTATGTTTGCCACAGATAACCGATCAAGCTCGAGACTAGAATCAACTCCGTAATAATGCAACGGTAGCAAAGTTGCGCCAACGATAATAGAGTTTAAAAGAAGAAACCGGCAGGCCATTCCGAGAAAGCGAAGATACATGGTCGCATCGAGGCCAACGTGAGTGAGATAAAACGATTCATCGAAAGAAAGCGTTTTCGGGACCCAAGAGAGAAATCTAGACGAGAGCGGGGGCGTTGAATTTCTAAATTTGAATGCAATAATCATTGTAACAGGTAAAACCAGATTTTTCGCTATCCCAAGTCAGAGCACATACTTTTCTAATTTACATCTTGCAGTATACAAAAATGCCATTGAAGAATTGCTTCGATTCCATTCAAACCCAAGTACGCATACCAAGGTGATACTCGCTGCCAGGCCGAACTGGTATCCAAGACCTATTACGGTTGGGCTGTAGTTATGTGCAGTATCTAATGTTGCCATTGTTCTCTGGAGCCGTTGCTACTACGAACAATTGGTCAAGCCCGGCCTATCGTTGCTTCTTTACTTGAAAACGAGAGCAAGACACTCCGAGGACAACAGTATGTCAAACCAAGATGTGCAACGAATGTTGGGATGTATTATAGATTCGTAGTGATGCCCTGGGTTTGAGTTAAACTTATTTTTCCTGGAATGCAAGGAAAACAGTCTAGAGGAAAAACTAAAGTATTGGAAAAGATAAAATAAAAAAGGGAGGAAAACAGGATAAATGCCTTTCAAGATCTCAGTCTGAAAATTGCGGGATGGAAATGCAAATTAAAAGACATTGGCGAGAATATTACAAAGCTATGCTATTCACTCCGAAAACCAATCTATTACAAGGACACATTAAGTATAGAATTAATTTTGTTTTCATTCTGCATTGAATTTCCTGATTTGAATGAAATTGAAAAGTGAGGAAAATTTTAAATTCAACTATGAATATTTTAAAATGTTTTACAAATTCAGCGTGGAGATTTAGCCTAGACGTAGGTAATGTTTCTGCTACTATATTATTCTCCATAACAAGTCAAGTGGAATTTCACATATGTAAGTAATGAGATAGCACTACATCCTGTATGAATATGTTTCGACCTCTATAATAGGCAATCTCCAACCGTTTCTGAATTCCTTGGTGGTTTACCCTTTCATCTCCAGTACTCCAAAAGCAGCGACAGCCACACCCTCTCCGGTGGCTTCTCGAGTGGGTGGAGTAAGTCCAGCCGGGTGCAGAATTACCTTCACCACACTGATAATGATTGCATGCTTCAGGCATATGCAAGTGTATTCCCGAATGATGGGATTTAATCCTTTCCATTGTAAGGGCAAATTCCAATTAAATTTCCACGACTGTTGTCCAATTTTTATCGCCGTGTTTCAGCAATACTCGAGCCCAAGTTTACCGAGCCAAGCTAAAAAGAAAATATTAAAAAACAAAGTTTAAATGCGTTTGTTTGTTTTGGCCTATTTCATTTATTCGCAAGGCGACAGAGGTGCAGTTTATGAGGGCAGCAATCCTAATTGTGATGTGCAATTGACTGAAACTAAATCCGAGGGTGAATGACGTAGATAATAGACAATATGTAACCTGCTTTAAGAATATTCTAGAGGAAAACGACGATTTAGCCCAAGGAACATCGAGCCGAAAATGAAGGAATTTCTTGCCAAGTGTTCGTGATTGTGGTTTAGTAATTCTAGTTATCCAAGTAATGTTGATTCATATCTTATTAAATGCAATAGATTCGGCAGAGTTGAGAGGCTGATAATCTGATTGTGCTGCCTTTCAAATTGGATGACACATTTTCTGTAACTGCAAGTGTAGCATATTTTTTGCGATTCTAAAGCCTCCACGTTGAGGTATATAAAACACTCAAATCTGACAGAACTCTATGGAAAGTCTAAGCGAGTGAGTCTTTTTGACTTACGGTTTAGTGTAAAATTTAATCCCAAATAGATATAAAAAATCCATTTAAAAACGACAAAACTTCACAGAGTCTGCTATTCCGATTGTGCAATGACTTTTTGAGAGAGTTCTTTTCAGCTCAGTTCGCACGCTTACCAACTTTGAACCTAAACGTAGAACCGGTAAAGCTTGTAACCATCGGCCTCTGTTTTGACGTGTTTAAAGATACTAAAAGAAGAAACTTTATTTCTGGATCACGCGCAGCTTTTCAATTTGAAACTTTTTTCCCTAGCGAATACAATCGAATTAGAGCGGTGAAATGGTGAACAATGGGAATGTGCTGGTGACATTCGTCCTCACAATAGGCTTTACGCACAGCAGTTTTGACTATAATCAAACTTCGGAGGAAAGAGCTCGATTACAGGTAGGATCTACCTGTGCTCTCACTGAACCTGGTTTATTTCCTTGACGGATTGTATTCTACGTTTTACAGCTTCCCGAACTCGAAGAACGTATTGCGCGCCTTCAGGAAATAGCGCGTTTGTGTCCCAACTATCGTGCGGATTATATAATTGCATTTACCTTTTTTTTAACACTCATGGGCGTAGCAGCGCTTACACAGTCAACGAGCAATTCCGCTTCATATGCAAGCTTCATTTTGCCTTTAGGGCTACTAGTTTTTGGAATGTACCGTCGCTATTTCATTATAAAAAGACAATGGATAACTGTATTATCACCACACAATCATTCTATGACGCAATTCATCACTAATGTAATTTTTATTGCTATCTAGTTTTTCGAGCAACTAAAGAATCTAATCAGCGATTTCAATGCGCATGATACCTTGCAGTATAATGTCAAATGGAAGGTTGTAAAAACACAATCCCATTATTTTGTTGAGCCTGCTTACGGATTTAACGATCAATGGAGTGTTCGCCTTTACGAAATTGATCCTCTCTCTTCATTCCACTTGGACGCTGATATCGAACCACTCCCTCCATACCCTCAGGAGGCACATTTCAACCATGATAGTCAACCCACCTCTGCCATTCAAGCTGAAGAGGGATCAGTAACACTCCCTTCATATGAAGAGCTTGAAATGGCTAGCATTACTCCTCCTTCACGAGCCTATACTATGGCATAGGCATAATTGAATTTCTCTTTCCCAACAGCCGCTTATTATTCACTGTATTAATAGTTTATTTATTCTCCTTGTAGAACTGGATATTTATGTATATTTATTTTTGAAAATTATTGCCCAATGCCTACTATTAAATAATTTTTGGTTGGAATGTTTTTAAACTCAATCTGCTCTTCAATAATTTTACGTGTTTTACGCGTTTTCCTCTTGACTTTTGCATTGATTGATCGACTTTACAATTTTTTTGGCAATTTTTTTAACACAATCACTTTCTACTCTAGAAGTTGAAACACAGAAACCAATCCATACAGTCGAAAGGAAATAACCAGCCCACGATACCTTTGACAGAGTAATATATTTTTCATTAAACCCATCTCAAAGTAATATATTTAACCTCTTCGCGGATACATAGATGTCAAAACTTAAGCCCCCCTCCAAAATACCTCATAAATCCTTTAAGCTAATGTCCGATGATATCAAAGAAGACCTCGAGAATCGTCAAGCTTCTAGCATTAATATCCATGACAAAACTTCCGCATTAAAAAGGAAGGCTACCGCAGCTAACCCATCAACGCGCTCAACATTAACCGAGCGAAAAACCAATGTAGTAGCAAAGTCTACTAATTCAACCACTACTCTGCGTCCAGTGACCACGAATGCACAAAAAAATGCAGCTGCTGTAAAATCTTCCACTGGAAAGCTGCCTTCCAAGACAACTGCCAAGACAGCTACCTCCAGAACTACCACGGTTAAGGCAACACCAAAAACTCAAGATTCATCCATAGATGAAATAAAAGAGGAAGAAACTGAAGAGAAAATTTTGGAGCCTCCACGGAAAAAGAAAAGACCTGCATGGGATACCAAAGTGAGTAGAAATTGTAACAGCGCATTATGGAAAACATTCATTTACTCAGAAGTTGCTTTCTAGGGTCGCCTGGAGGATATGGAGGAGTTAACCGCATTCTTAAAACAGCAAATAAAGCACTCCAATAGCTCAGTGGAAGGGATGACATCTAAAAGTAAGCCATTCATCCCAAGTTTTGATAAGCTATAGTATTGGTTTTAATTATTATATTTCATTTTATTTCATTTATTTATTGTTTTCAGTTCAAGAGCTCGAGCATTTCCGCCTTAGCTTGGAAAATAAAGTCGTAGTAAAGGAACAGGAAAATCAAGATATTCTCCGGAAGCTTTCCACGCTAGAACTCGAGTTAGAAGTATGTACATAACTATTATTGCACTTGTGGTGTTTGAAACTAATTATAAAATAGTCAGCAGAGCTGAAATATCGTTCGCTCCAACGCGAAAATGAGGGCCTGACAAGTGATCTTAAATATACAAGGGATGAATTGGCACAGCAGAAGCAAGAGAATGCTCAACTCAGGGTACAATTATGAAATTGCATAAACATTTCCTTAGTTGAAACATTTTAAAACATTTTCGCTTGCTTCTAGGGCACCATTTCGGCGCAGTCGGCGAGTTCGCTTGCTCTAGAAAGTGATAATCGGGTCCTAAAGCTAAAGATCGAGGTATGGTTGGTCACCTTTTTCTAAAACATAGGATACTCACATTATATTAATAATAAATAAAATTTAGAGAACTGAAGAAACTCTCAGAGAAAAGGAAGTTGATATTGAGGAGTTGAAACAGAAACTTGCTGCTTCCCAAGAACTTGTCGCCAGTTTAGAAGCCAAAATGCGTGAGGAGGAAACCATACGCCGTAAACTGCATAACACAATTCAGGTAGAGTGAAAATAAACTTATTCACTTACTTTAATTTACTTATATTTACTTTCTGTACATCAGGAATTGAAGGGAAATATTCGTGTCTTTTGTCGTGTGCGGCCACCTGCAGGTAATAATTTAATAGTGTACATCGCATCTGGGATAGATTCTGATAATTCGTCAAATGACATTTAGAAACTGAGAAAGAGAAGGAGGGAAATTTGGCTATGATATCGTTCCCGGATCAAGATGGTCGTGAAATCGAGTTAGCACAGCAATCGGAATCTGCTTCGGGTTCCTCAATCTCCAAACAGTATCCATTTTCTTTTGATAAAGTAAGAGAGCTCTATTTTACAAAGAGCTGGAAAATGACTGAGAATTGTTTTTCTAGGTTTTTCAACCGTCTGCTACTCAAACAGATGTTTTCGAAGATATCGCTCAGTTGGTTCAATCGGCACTTGATGGATATAACGTATGCATATTTGCTTACGGCCAGACCGGATCCGGAAAAGTTAGTAGTATTTTTGGAAATATCATTTGTACAGGGGTCACATATTGTTTCTATTTTATTGTTTACAATTAGACATACACTATGGAGGGTCCTCAAGTGATCAGTCCAGATACAGTAGGTGTGATTCCACGAGCCGTGTATCAAATTTTTTCGACCGCGGAAAAATTAAGGGAGAAAGGCTGGCTCTATACAATGGAAGGATCTTTTCTGGAGATCTACAATGAGACTATTCACGATCTCCTCGGAAATGGAGATATGACCAAAAAGCATGAAATCAAACATGAGAAGAACGGCAGAACTATTGTAACCGATCTTACTACGGGTGAGTTGGAAATAGCACGTCTTATTAGTGTGGGTTGAACAATAATCCCGTGATTCTTAGTTGTACTTGATTCCCCGGCAAAAGTCGACTCATTGTTGAAAAAGGCTTCGCAAAACCGCGCGGTTGCTGCCACAAACTGTAACGAACGCTCATCGCGTAGCCACAGCGTGTTTATTCTACGGCTAAGCGGTCGCAATACTATTACAGATGAGACATGCGAAGGAGTGCTAAATCTGATCGACTTGGCTGGCTCTGAACGCCTTTCGCAGTCTGGGTCGACGGGAGATCGACTCAAAGAAACTCAAGCGATCAATAAGAGTCTTAGCTGTCTCGGTGATGTTATTTATTCTCTTGGAAATAAGGATTCACATATCCCTTACAGAAATTCCAAGGTACAGTTGAATATTATTAACTCTACGACGTATACATATTTTTAACCTTGCTTTGGTTATCTATCTAGCTTACCTATCTTCTCCAAAACTCATTGGGAGGTAATAGCAAAACGCTCATGTTTGTGAATATTTCACCGCTGGCTGCGCATCTCAACGAGACGCTTTGTTCTCTGCGATTTGCTACCAAGGTAAACTCTTGCCAAATCGGCACCGCCAGACGCGTTGTTAGCAAGTGATGAGAGCTTATGATCTTCATTCAGGATACAACATTATTTTTTATTACTATTGCTCCATTGATTAAATAGTTTATTCTTTTTTCCTTCTTTCTTCTGGAATATATTGCTGTACTTTCAAATCTTTATATTTCTTCTGTTTTGTTTCGTCTTTATCTGTTTGTGTTGTGGTTAATATTAATAACTTATAAGATTAAGCCAACCATGTATTCTATAGTGATGGAAGCAACAAAATCGCTATGGTGCAGCGCAATCTCTATTTCTTACTCAATACTTTTTTAAACGCAGCCAGCGCACGTTCACGCGCCATCTTGTGATCTACAATTGGAGGAGGATAGCCAAGCTTATCAAATTCTTGCTTAGGCAAACGATGATAAGGGTCATGGATGACAGGCGATTTGAGATGAGCGAGTTCTGGGATATATTTCCGTATGATATCGCCATTGGGATCGATTTTCTCGCTCTGAAGAAGGGGATTGAAGATACGAAAGTAGGGCTATCATTTTTTTTAAAAAAAATCGTTATCATAAAAGGAATTGAAAATTCCCATTCATGTGCTTACTGCAGCATCGGTTCCTGTTGAAGCGCACCATTGCCACCCGCCATTGTTTTGAGCCAAATCTCCGTCAATGAGATGTTGCATAAAGAATTTTTCGCCCTTCAAATTATGGAAATGATCAAACTTTACTCCTTGAGAATTACTAATCAAGTATGAAACTTACGAGTTGCCAATTTAGCAGCAGATCTTTTGTCAAGAACATGGCGGTGCACATTCGTAAACGGTTGTCCATCCACCCAGTCGATTTCAACTGTCGCATTCCTGCGTCGACAATTGGATAGCCAGTACGCCCTTCACTCCATGCTTTAAAATTCTCCCCATTCACATCGAGCTCCCAAGAAAGACTTGCCGCTTCTGGCTTAAAAGGGCGATTCATGGACACCTGTGGGAAATGAACAAGTACATGTCGATAGAATTCGCGCCAGATAAGTTCAGAAATCCACGACACAATTCCATTCTGACCGGTGCTTAATTTTCTCCCGTTGACTTCCCATGCAGCGCGTACACATTGGCGTATGGAGATGACACCAGAGGCTAGATATGGCGAAAGAACAGAAGTACCTTCTTTTGCTGGAACATTGCGGCGTTCATTATAATTCTGAACTTTGGTTTCGAGGAATGTGTGTAAACGCTTTAGTGCTGCATTCTCTCCTGCTGGGTATCTCTTGCGAGCCAGAGCCGCATATCCGCCATCAAGCTCGAAACCTTTGATACTTTTCGGTATTTCGGATTCGAATAGATCTATAAACTGAGATTGCTGACGGATTTCGAAGGCATTTGGCAAAGGGCTCTCAGCTAAAATAAGAAGGCTCGGCGCTTTTGTTTTGGGACAGATATTTGATTCAATATGCGCACACCATGTCTTTTTAAAAGGTGTATACACTTTGAAAGGCTGATCCGTCTTTGTGAGAAGTGCCCTCGGAAATACTATGCACTGGTCATGGAAGCAACTGACTTTCCTTCCATCTGCTTCCAGGAGTTGGGTGACAGTTGCATCCCTTCTCAATTCGTCTACCTCATATTCTGCATTATAAAAGAGTTGATATACTTTCCTTGCTCTACAAAACTCAAGCAGTGTCTCGGGTATATTCTTTCGTCGATTGACTGTGAGGATTACAAGTGGTATGTTCAAAACTGCAAGCTTTTCACGTAATTTGTTGAGACAACGCAAACGGAAATCAATTTTTATCGCAGCGTCATCGTGAATAAAATAATCTTGCGGAGATATTACAAAGAGCGCTATTGTATAATACTCATGCCTTTTGGCGAGTTGCGTTGCGGCCAAAAGTGCAGGATTATCAGATGAGCGAAGGTCGTTCTTAAACCACATAAGCACAGTAGAGGGTTTTTTCTTGTGGATATCTTCTTGGCTAGTCGCAATATTTTCGTCTACGCGCTTTCGCTTTGTTACGCCTGCCATGGGCTGCGATATCATACTCTTGATGTTGGGAAGATCTATACTTTCGGCTGGCATTGTTTTTGAAGTATAATTACACGAAAGGAGTGTGGACAATGAATAAAACGAAAAATGAATTTTCGCAATGAAAAAAAAAGAGGAATATATTATTCAAACAAAAGGCTAGGGAAATATATATTCGAAAAGAGTGTCTTCGATAATCGAAGATCGATGTTGAGACTGCCTGTGACTGCATATGACAATATAATTTTAAGTCTTCGATTAGGAAAGTTGATAATTGCGCTTAATGCAATTATCAACTTTCAGATATGATATAGAGGATTATATCTGAGAGTTGATAGGAATAGCCATATTCTCAAGGGTATATTCTCGCGGCTATACTCCAATAGTGTTTTGAGCATAATATTAATTTGGTTGTGCAAATAGACGTGCCAAGTTCGCCATCCAGCTCACAAATATATATTATTTTGCCTTTTAACAACACACACCGACATATTAGCACCCATAAATTCCATTTATTTTTCCGAAAATTACGACCTAGGATCCAATTGATGCCTAGACATACTCGTAAAAAGGTCATACGCTATTAATCAAGAGTTCCATTTCAATTTTTAAGTTCTTAGCAATGAAAATAATCCTATACCTGTTCTAAACCAAATTAGCCAACCTTTGATATCATTTTGGTATCACTTCTAGGTTTTATAAGTCAGATGTGGCTGTTTCGAGAGAACGGGACCCTGAGATATTTTTCCAGTCCCATATCCTTCATTCACCTCAACGAATTTTAAATTAAAAGATGACATCCTCAAGTGTGACCCCAGCAAATCCTCCATATCCTGCTCTTAAAGGGAGCAATCGCCAGCTGTTCGCATTTGCCACTATTAGCAAACGCCTACCTATTATTCTTACAAAAACTATTGATGATGTTTATCAAGCCTATCACAAACTTCCCCCCGAGGAATCCGAGAAACAAGCCGAAGCGAAACAGATAATAGAAAAGATAAGCCGCCTCAAATATGAATTGCAACATGATAAACCATTGATGTAAGTTGTTACAGCGATGCTATGTATCGGAAGAATTTTTAGAGTTACTTACCCTCTTATCTTGGGCAGTCCCATTGAAGATGACGGTGAGCCTGACGTACAAATATGGAACGATTCTCTGAAAAAGTATTTTGATGGTGTTGGATGGTATGATTCTCCCTGGCTCTTCTGCGAATGTTACATGTATCGCCGTATTCGCGAGACTTTTTCCCAAAGCAAGCATTGGAAAAACTACGACCCTTATTTCAAACAAAAAATTGATGCTTTCCGTGGCTCATTATTACCAGTCCAAGAGCTTGCCAAACGTTTTGCTGAGCCGCCGCATATTGATAACAAAGAAGAGGAATGGGTGCTGTTTCATGAACTTGTACAAGTGTGTCTATGGGGAAATGCCACGGATTTGAGTTTATTGGCGAATATGTCTGCAGAAGAGATAAAGAAGTTGCAATCGAGCGGTGGGAGAGCACAGCTTGCAGAGAAGGAAAAGAATATATTGTGCAACCATATTGATCGACTATGGAAGCACCTGCAAACACTTAAGGGAGGGCGGGTTGACTTCATTCTCGATAATGCAGGTAAAAGCGCCAATATTTCTGCTTGTCTAAACCGAATATCCTCTAACAGTAACTCCTAATGCGAACTCGGTAGGTTTTGAACTTTTCGTTGATCTGATCTTTGCGGACTGGCTTATTCAAGCGGGATATGCTTCCAAAATCCAATTCCATTGCAAGGCCATACCCTGGTTCGTTTCGGATGTGATGCCAGTCGATTTTCAATGGATGATTGATAATATAGCCAAATTTTTTGGACCGGAAGACCAGAATCTTATTACTCTCGGTCAGCGCTGGAAGTCTTATATAGATCAAGGCTTATGGTATGTGCGCACAGATAGATTCTGGACTCTAGGCTTCGCATTTTGGGAATTGGTCAACCAGCCTGCTCTCTGGGAAGATCTTAAACAGTCCCAGCTGTTAATATTTAAAGGTGACCTAAACTTCCGTAAACTTACTTACGACTGCCAGTGGCCTACTACGACACCATTCGAGGAAGCAATTGGCCCCTTAACACAAGGTCCACCTGTTGTTGTGTTGCGCACCAACAAAGCTGATGTTTGTGTAGGGTTGCCGGATGGGAAGGAGAAAGAGGTTGAGGAAAAAGATAAAGACTGGAGATACAGTGGAAAATATGCAGTAATTTGTTTTAGCAATGGGAACTCGAGCTCCCAAAGTATTTAGACCACTTGTATACACATTATAGAGCAATAGATTTATTTTTAAGATCTTCGAGTATGATAAGAGATGCCATGGTGCAAAATGTTCAGATATGTAAATGTTCTTGTCACAAAAAGTAAAAATTATGAGATTATGAAAGGGTATGGACTCAACTAAGAGCGACTATAACTCCTACAATAGTTCCTAGTAATATTACACCCAGCTCTCTCTGAATTTCCCTTGCACCACTTTCCCAAGGTTCTCTATGCTTTGAGCGATCTTTGAACATATCATCGGGTGCAGGGGCGGCAGGTTGAACTCTAAATAAACATCTCCCCAATTCTCCTGACTGATCAGCTTCCTTCACGACTGTGAGGCCGAAAGCCTCCCCTCCCTCGAATAATGCCTTAGTTTCCGCGTTTTCCTGGCACGTGGATCGAAGGCGAAGGGACAGCTTGCAAGGGCCGTTAAATTGTTTGTCTTTGGAATGCTTGTTAGTTTCATTTGGAGGAGGAGCTGTACATGGAACGATAATGGTCAGATTGCGCGCTTGAGTACGTACAGGAAGAGCGGGGTATCCCCAAATCTCAGATTCGTCTTCTTCAAGGTGAATAATAGGTTTTTGCGGAAAGGATCGATCTGGTGTTATCGCTGTTGCTGCCGCTGTTGATGCTGTTGACGTAGGTGTAGGTTGCGATAATGACGGTGGAGATGGGGCCGTTGTTGAAGTCAAGATAGGAACAATTTTAACTGTGGAAGAGGGTGTAGAAGAGGAGGTAGAGGTGGCAGTACTCTTTGGCGACATAGTTGTTTTAGATTTGTCATTTTCCTCTTCCTTATCTTTGTCTTTATCCTTCTCTTCTTCGTCGCGTTTGTGTATTGACGATGCAATAGAGGTATGAATGAGTACGAAGAGAAAAATAAATATGGTGATAGAATATATAAGAGAACGAACCATCCTTTTGTATAAGTAAGGAGAAGTTTTTTCTCTCGATAATTAAAAAGAATAAAAACGTAAAGAGCAGGTGGAGAATTTCATAAAAATCGATTTGCAGCAAATATGTTGTGAAATTATGGACATTCGGTCAATTTCTAAAGCTTTTCATATTATTAGCTACGGGGAAACATTGAAACGCGAGAATTCCAAATATGTAGGACCAGGAATATTTAGATCTTAATTATTTTTATATCTTCTGACAATATGAGGTAAAAAACTGAATATTTCTGTATGATCTGAAAAAGTTTGAATGTCAGTTTTTAACCACTTTATCAAGCTCAATCTGAGAATATCAGAGCCATTTAAGAAATGTGTGAAGGCTATATTTCCACCTCTACCTCACTTAAGATAACACAAATCTCAAAAAGAGACTCTCAGAATTATGAAAAATGGTTAGCCAATTTTTATTTTTACTTAATGCATCAGGATGCGAAACGACTATGGAAAATAAATCCAAGTTAAACCATGATACTTATACTCCTATTATGACATCAAAAGCAATCACTCGGGAGCTGGGGTGTGTTGGACGCGGTAGTCCAATAACTTTGTGGAGTATCAGATGGTCGAAGAAGCGTCCCAAAGAAGGGCAGGTCATATTACCCCCGCTAGTGTTCCCACACCTTCGGTTGGGACTAAGATGATTGAGTGTATTGGGTTAAAAGTCCGGGCAGATCCGCTTGAAGTCTACTGTGCCATCTTGAATATGCTGGTAGTGGCAAGTGAAGGTTCTGGTCACTAAGCCATAGAAAATATAGTTCAGATCATAGCCATCACCTGGAGAAGATGGGGGTGGAATTAACTCTTGCCAAATAGAGCAACTACAGGATTCAAGGTCGTAAAGCATTCCATATTGCTGCGCCACATGGCTACACTCGTACATCAAAATCGTAAGGAGACATGTATTAAAAGAGATAATCGAAACTACACCTAGAAACGATAACAGGTGATCCAGAAGGAAGAATTTGCAGAATAGGCTCAAATGTTTCGTTTGGTTTGGTGCCGTCATCTATGTGATCATATAGATACTTTCTTGATGAGATATAGATTTTCGGTAATGAGTGTCACTGAACGGCCCTTTAGACTAAATCCAACTCATATTCTGTATGTGGCGTTCAGTATCTGCTTTTGTTGTCATGACGCATCTTACTCTTTACTTACCGTAGCGGTGATTCAAGAACACAGGAGATATCTAGTTGCGTAGGCCAACCCTGACTTGATCCCTTTAATAGACGAACTCATTCTACTTAGCCATCACCTGATGTATGAATGGTCCCACTCAAGTCCTAGCCTAATTGTGTCGCTACCCTTATAAACCGACTTAGTACATGACGGTGCTATCTGTTTCGAGCCTTTGGATTACTTACCTTCATTACGCTAATGATCCCGTACCTCCAAGTCTCTGATGAATTACACGTAAAACTCGGATGATGAGGAGACTCTGATCCCATAATGTTAGAACCATCCTCTGTTATGCTTGATAATACCCAAAGAAAAATTACAGAAAATCCCCACAAAAGAGGCGTCAACCGGTTCCTCTTGATAAGAAGGATGTCCAAATACTCTTCAAAAATATAAAACCATTGAAATAGACAAAAATCAGAAAGAGACCAAGAATCGCCACGACCTCGGTGCATGATAGGGAGCATAGGGTTTCACCACTTAACGCAGAGTTTCGGTTAACTTGGTTGGGGCAATACGTCCTGGTGAGAGGTGCCTTCCTCTCTATATAGCGTCGATACCGGGGTTTTCGTGCGTGTCTATTCTGTGGCGGCTAGCATCACAAGTCTACGGTAAAATTGACTCTAACTCAGCCCTCACTTTTGCCATTCTCCTCCATAGCCAGTCCGAAGGAGCAACGCGACTTACATGGTCCTCCCACTATCGCTCGCATTTGTTGGGACTTGGCGCAACGCCTAGTGGTGCTCTCTGGTCTAATTCGTCGTCGCTAGATGCTTTATCAAGTGAATGAGGGCCTTAGTTCTCCGAGCCTCAGATTAACTGCATACAGCTCGGATGGCGAAGAGATCCTGACAACCCAAGGTCAAGACACGTCAGTGTGGAACACAACCGTTCCCGTGACATTCGGAGCTGTTTTAGCGGAGTCACCATCGCCATCATCGTTCATTCCGCAAAAATTGCAAAAAATTCCCCACAAAAATGGTATCAATCGGTTCCTCTCGACGAGGGGAGCGTCCTTATTCCCTTCCAAAGGAGAAAAACATCAAAAAATAATGAGAAAAACGCAAAAAACTACTCCGAATCGGGGAATCGAACCCCGGCCGTCCCGGTGAAAGCGGGAAATCCTAGCCACTGGACCAATTCGGAAACTATGTGAAATGTTACGAGAAAATTGGTTTTTGTAGGGGAAGTCACAGAGGCAGTCACATAGGCATTCAGGAAGCCCTACCTTATCCCCTTCCTATCCTCTGTTTCCATTTGTTTACTCCCCACCCCACCTCTCATGTTATCCTTTGATATCCACAGTTAGTTGAGTTTCACCATTCACTTACCTATTTGAGCTGAAAGTCGATATGACCAACATATCATTTCGATCTACGATATCACACAAAGCTTTAACTTTGGCTTCCCTTTCACTTTATTGCTTATAATAATGTAACAATTGTATTTTAGAGTCTTCCTATACAATAAAGACTCGGCATTGATCAAAAAAAAAATAGGCATTCAGGAAGCGCGATATCTTTAAAGTGGAGCAGCCAATAGAATTGATTACCGCTACGTTGCCGACCCCTCGTGGTTACTCGCCGCCCTCGTGGTTACTTTGTTGATGTTGATTGCTACTTTGTTGGTTTATCTTTGTTCATCCTTGAACACCAGTTGAGCTATTTTCTTTATCTCTTAATTCTATTTAAACCCTTCTATTTTGTTTTACTGTTCCTCACCAATCTCTTATTGTTATTATTAAGGTGAGGAAAAGCTATTATTTCATTATATTGTTATTATTATTATTATTATTGTTAGTCTTATTATTAGTCTTTTGTTAAAACACCAATCTCTTATTTTTATTATTAAGGAATCCGCACAGCTCTCCACGAAATCTCCCTTTGCCTGTAACAGAAAAGGTAGGTTAATATCAATATTTGAAACACGCAAGTAAGTTGACAGCTGAGGTTTGCGCGCCTAAGGGGAGGGTTAGTGTAGTGGATTATCCCTGGTATGCCGATGAGAACGGCGTGGGTTCGAATCCCACTTCCCCTACCAGCACTTACATTTAGTTTGTGGCTGCTGTCCGCTTGATCAGAAACTGAGTCTTCATTATTGAAAAAGATTGCTCTTACGATAAGTACAAAGATTACATCAGTTTCACGTACATGCTATTCACGACAACTACGATACACGCATATCGATTTCACGCCTATCGATCAAGGACCTATATCTCGTTATGCTAAGTCCATTGACATTAACTTCATGTAATACATGGAAATTAAATAAAAAATTTCCATTGATTGATAAAAAAAAACGTTTGCGCGCCTAGGTTAGTAGTTCAAATGGTAGGTCGGTCGTGATGCCCATATATACTTCTTCTTATTCTGTACCTTTCTCGGTACTATCAATGTCTCTCTACAAGGCTGGTCAGAAGCATTACCTGGGTGATTTTGACGAAGAAGTCTACCTTGGCTTTAACTTATATAGGAGACTTCTAAATAGAGATACTTTGTTAAAAAAAAGGTCGTTAAGTCCAAGTGATGTTCCTCGTCTATAAATTATTAAGTTGGATATAAGTCCAAGGCGATGAAATATCCTTCCATTCAAAGCACTTAACTACAATACGACTTCACTGAATACTCTACCACCTATATCTGCTCCCTTCCCGGATTTAACGTCCAACATCTTCATCGCTTATCCTATACATATTACAGGATTTGTTATTATTATTTTTCTTTTTCTCCTACTTCTACTTTCCTTTTTCCTTGAAAAAATAGGAAAGGTATGCACAATCTTTGTATACCCCCTACACTTTACATGGATTTCTTGTTTTCTGATGTTTATCAATCTCCTTAATTAAGAACGCAAAAGGATACTTTTTAAAAAAGACCCTTCTAACAAAAAAAAAACAGCTAGGTCGGTTGCTCTTCGGTGGCCTAGCCGCATAAGACCTTAGACACACCCGCCCATGAGGGTTTGTCGGATTATTTTTAGAGCCCAATGGCTTTCAATAATATAGCAATAGGCAAGTAGTAAGCAATAACAAAAATAGGTAGCAAAACTCCTTAGGAGAAATAGAAAAAAAAAATGGTAGGTCAGGGACAATACCTGGGTGAGTAGAAATCTATCCTGTCATTCCCTTCAGATTAAAATTATCTACTGGATGTAAAAAAATGCTCCCCGAAGAAGTGAAAAAGCATGCCTAGATCGTAACTCTCATACTCCAACACGATAGTATGGACTAGTGCATATAAAAAGCAGCGACTGTATTCGTCAGGACGACTTAGTGCATTATGATATTGCAATCAAATATATCTTTCTATTCGAATTACTCATTACAATCAAAGGAAAGTGGGTACAATCACAGAGCAATAAAGATGAATATTCAAGCAGAAATGGGTAAAGAGCACACTAATCCAAATAGACGAGTGCCATGAGGTAGCATTGATTTCGAAGAAGCAAATAATACTTAGATTGACCGTTTCAGGCATGGATCTTTTCAAAATTTATTCCTTAATTTCTAGTACTTTGTATTCTCAGAAAACTTTCTTTACTTGTATTGTATTAAATAAATAGCAGTGCACAAGTACTCGCATCCAAAAAGGAAAAAAAAAAGGTTGTGGTTCTCATGTGGCATAGTAATTTAGGATCCCGGAGCCGAATTAATAAGATATGGGTTCGATTTCCGCAAGAGAATCCCGACCAAAAGTGGTTGCCAGGTCTTGCCAAAACTCAAGATATAACAAGCAGTGAATATTATGTGTTAGTATCTACGACGCACTACACAAAGTTCTTAATGTGGAACATAGAAAAATCCAAGATAGAGTTCGCGATGTGCGACAGAGACTGCGATATTACGTCCTTCAAATGCACATTTCTCCAACGTAATCGATCCGGGACGTCCAATCTCTAGTGGAAACTGTAATTTTATCCGCTATGCGAGAATGAAAGAATATACATTCAAAACATTTTTTTACTTGTAAATTTGGGATAATAGTAATTGAAGCAGAAAGCCTTTGATATGCGAAGGAAACAAAAAACGAAACAAAAACAATGGATAAGAGCGAAGAATAACGCATTAATTGTGTAATCGACGAAAAATATAAAAAGAAATAGCAACCATTTAGCGCTTGGTTTCTTATTTTCCTCCTCGCAAATTTAAATTGCTTGCAGCCATAATCGCTCTAGTAGATGTACTATCAAGAAGAGGATAAAAACCCATCAGATTCAAGTGGAGAACAGGCTTTTGATATTCAAAAATACTCACAGGGATCAGCTTATACGGAACCAGCCGACAGTATTCTTCCCAGTACTTTCCGTATTTTCCACGGCATCGCGTGTCGTCTCTCTGAATGCGGTGCAACAGTAAGATAGACATATACACGATATAAAAGTATGGCAGCAAGTGGGAAAATGAACATCCAAGGCACATTGCAAGTGAAATACACAAGTCGCCAACGTAGTTGAAATGGCGTGACAGGCCCCAGAAACCGCTCGCAAGCAAAATGCTGGAGTGCTTTTTGCCATCACTGGTGATGTACTCTGTGCGAACCATGCGCGGAGGCCGGCCCCAGATAAGACATTGCCCGTTGGTGCGGCGAACAATATCTTTTTGATGGTTCACTGCACGGAAAATGTAGTAACCCGCGAGACCAAGACTTAAGACGAAAAGGAAGTAAGGCATAGAGAGGTCCACAGGGTTACGAACAAGGTAGTGAGATTGGAGAGTATACATGAAGGGAAGCCAGACTGAGTCGCCCCAAGCCAGGTAGAAACCGAAGTGATCATGAGCAATATCTAAGACAACACATATGATATTAGGGCCACGTTAAATCTATCACAATACAAAACATACGTACCAATTGTACGTAGATACCAGTCCTCGTTGTAGAAAAAGTCGAGCACGTACACTGCGTGCAAAAAGTTCACTGCAATCATTGAGTTGGTCACGTAACCGATCTTTTGGTACTGGGCAGCGGCAAAACTCAAATTGATTAATGTCCATGCAACAATACCGGGGCGGCCATTGTGGAAGAGTTTAAAGTCGAAGTATTTGCCAAATCGAGGATTGAATTCAATGCCCATCATCATATCATAGACAATGGATCCAGAGAATTTACGGTCCTCAGGGTGGGATGGGAAGATGTATGCTTTAACGTACGAAAAGAAAGTCAATGCGTATCCGTAGATATTAGCCATTACGAGCAGCCCGCCCCAATTATCGTGCACAATGGAAGGAGACCACCATCCGAAGTAGAAAGCGCCTAGGACGAAAAGAGCGTGGGTAACGAACCAAGCAAGCAGCCCGTTGACCTAGATGACGAAATGAAAATCGAGTATGAATACACATTATGAAAATGAGGAGAAATTCTCAAATGAATGTTCGCACTTTATACGGGAGTAGATAGCCAGCCGGGGTCCTTTGCCCATAGCCAATCTTGGCGGGCAGAAATGCATACAGCGAGGCCTGGAAGAGCAGCCAGATGGTGAATAGTTTCACGGCTTGCCAGCTGAATTGGGGGAGACGAGCAGCGGCATACTGGGTTATGGATTTGGGATCCGTGGAGAGCTCGAGCAGCTCAGCGGCAGGGGCCAAGAGGCTACATCCATGATAGGTGCAGGCCGACCAGAAGTAGATGACCATCAGAGGGCAGGTGAGCATAATGACGCAGCACATGACCACGGTCAAATACGACACATCGCGGTCTCGCCCCCAAGTCTTGCCCGTCTGAGCCTTGAGCTCGGCACTGGTGGAGGCTTGCGAGGAATTCGCGGTTGTACGCTTTCTTACTTCAGACATAGTTTGTGGAGAGGAAGAAAGACGTTGGGAAAAGAGATGAGAAAACCGACCGCACAAACTGTTGATATATTAGGTTCAAACAATGCACCAAGATCTTGGGGGCACGAGATTCGAGGTCCGCAGGCTTGCAAATGGGTGCTCACGCTCTCGCTATTTCCTTGGTATTAGCAGCAATTTCTGGAAGGTTGGCCATGCTTGAAACCACGCCGGAAAAAAGGCTTTTCCAATTACAAGTGCGGGTGGCTGCTGAGTGGACTGAGCACCGTGAGAATTAGAATACAAACTTTTTAGGTTATATTTTCCATGAAGATAAACGGAGAGAACAGAGCAAAAGAAAATGTGCACTAGAAAAAAACTCTAAGAGGAAACCCGCCAAGACAAGCATCTCTTGGGCCGAGAAGACTAAAATCCACAAGAAAGGAGAAAAAAGAGAGCCGCTACTGCTTATCCTTCTCTTGATCCTTCTTCTCCGCGTCTTTTTGCATTGCGCTGCGAACACGTGGGTCGCTTGTGTCCACTCCTGGCAACGAGCCGATGACGGAGCTCATGTCGCCCTCCCCTCCCATTGACATTGCAATTGCCCTTTGCATCTGCTCTTCCTCGTCCATCTCAACGTCCTCTCCATCCTGTGATCAAAAGCAGAGAAAAGCACAAGGCTATGAGTCAGAAATCCTCAGCCCAATTCACGGTGAACAAGAAGCTTACGTGACCAGGCTCAGACATGGCAAGGGCTTGGGCAAGCATGTCATCTTCCGACTGTTCTACCCCGCCGCTCGCTGCAGGTGCATTCTCTGAAGTACTTTGGCCGACTTGTTCTGTCTTGGGCTTTCCCTCTTCACTGGCTGCTTTCGCTGCGGCCTCTTGGCGAGCTCGCTCCTCCTCCATGGAAATGCGCAGTGCCTAAAAAAGGACATGGATATTATCACGCACACCAGTAGACAAACTATGAGCTTATAGTTACAAGTGCAAGTTCAGGATCAAGATTCGGGTCGACGCCAAATTCAAATTGTCCAGCTCCACCAGATGAAAATCCAGGAGGGGCTCCATCTTCTCCGGCGATTATCGGCGAGGTGATGAGCATATCGCTTAAAATATGTGGCCCAGGAGGGATATTCACAAGGTGGCTTTACATACAGCAATTAGTAAGTAAGCTATTCATAACCCGTACTGACGATATAAAAAACAATATACCTGTTATCCCCGCTGTTCACTGTATTAATGAATGCCTCCAACTTCGCAGTATTCAATGTCTCCTCTCCAAAATTGATAATGTCAATAGCGACGTTATTCTTTTTCATTTTCTTTGCAAGACGAACAAGCGTTTTCTCGTCAGCATCTACTGGGCTTCCGACAAAAGCAATCACACGTTGACGCTGGTTTTTGTTTTGCCGGTGTTTTAAGGCTAGCTGTGCTACTTGGATGCCAGTGAGGAAATTTGCGTGCCCAGCAATTCTAACCTCATGCAATGCCGAAAGTATTTTTCCAATATCAGAGGTAAGAGTTACTAGAACCTCCGGACTAAATGAAAAAAGAGAAAAGAAAAATGAATACCAAGGCAAAAATTGAAAATGAATAAAAAAAAGTTACCTCTTTCCTGCCATCGTCATTAATCCAACTGTATTTTCAGGATTCGACTGAGTCTTTGCACCGAAAATTAAATTTACTGCGTCTGCTTGAGCCTCGATCCGAGTGGGTGTGTAATCTCCATTACGCATCCACTCTGAATTATCCAATCTAAGGTATATAGTGAAATCGAAAATAAGACAAAATCCTTGAAATCAAGATTGCCTCCTAATAATGAATGCTATCTTCCCCAATATAATCAAAGCACTTACACAATCATAGTTGCCTCTAGAACCATTTTCGCTTGTGTTTAACTCGACCAACCCAAAATGCTTCAGATACAATAAAAGACGCGAAAAGACAATGACAGAGATCAAAGGAGACTTAATTCAGGCGTGCGTCAGCATGCTAAACTGCCCTCGACTTGATTATTGTTTGTTTGCCACCAATTCAAATTTACATTAACGTAAAAAATAATGTTGAGCATACAATTTTCCAGCCTGCATCGATGTACTAAATGGGTTGCTCACGTTGCTCGACCGACCATTTTATACTTTTGCAAATACAGTACATCCACAGTTCTTGTAGAACTGCACTCTGCTTTCAATTCCCTTCAAAAGTCGCGTGATTGGGCGTCTATTCAACACGAGATTCAGAGCTGTCAATCTGCTCTTGAGGTTACTTTCGAAAGCTCAAAAACGATTTTCTGGATTCAATTCATTTACTGGCTATTTTAGTCTGGAGAAATTTGGGACAACAATGCTGAGCTTGCTACAAACTTACAACAAAAAATTTCCACCCTTTCGATGGAGTTTGAGCAGCAACAACAATTAGTAGATCGTTACAAGCAGTACACTGAGCTTTGGGGTAATCTTCGGGATTTCTTCTTTTCCATGCTAGTGTGACTATTACATATTAATATCTTATACTAAAGAGCTAGCTCACCATGGAAAAGATTCCGCTTTTGTTGAAGAAATTGAAAGTGATATCTTGATATTGAAAAACCAAATGAAGGATTTTGTATTCCGAACTTTAGCGTGAGTTACTAAAATCATGGTATCTGTTTCTTCAAATAAGTTAATTCGAATAACATCAATTTAGACGAGAAAAAGAGGATTCTATGGGATGCTTGATTCAAGTTACTGCAGGAGCAGGAGGGGTAGACAGCTGTGATTGGGCTGAAATGCTGACTAAAATGTATGAACGTTGGGCGCAAAATAAAGGGTATAATGGTAGTTGAAAGTGAATAATGAAAGACTGACAATAGCTCGTGTTCACTTTGCTTGTACTGTGTATAGTTGAATGGCTAGATTGCATCCAAAGTGATACAGCAGGATATCGCTCTGCTATTTTATCGCTAAGGCACGAATTCGCTTTTGGTTGGATCAAGCACGAGGCGGGGATTCATCGCCTCGTACGTATATCACCTTTTGACAATCAGAACAAACGCCACACCAGTTTTGCTTCCGTAACGACTTATCCATTGCCTCTAGATCACAGCAAAATTGAGAAGATTCTAGATATCCCATCAGAAGATTTAAACATAGAAGTATTCAAAAGTGGAGGTGCAGGAGGACAACATGTAAATACAACGGATAGCGCGGTGAGAATTACGCACCTACCAACTGGAATTATTGTACAGGTAAATCCTTGTGTGTTTTTTTTTTAAGGGTATACAACGAAAAAACCGCTCTCTATCCTTTAGTGCCAAATTGATCGATCCCAGCACCGAAATCGAAAAACAGCAATGCAGATCCTAAGGGCACGGCTACAGGATTTAGAAATGAAAAAACGGTAAATTCACTGTCATTACTGAAGATTTACGCTGTGCTCGACTAGCATTCAATTTTTTTTTCTTTTCAAGAGAAACAGAAAAGCTGAAACACCACCTTGCACTTCCAAAGAATGCATGGAGTTCTCATATCCGCTCATATGTCCTGCATCCATACCAGGTTCATTTCGGCATTTGTTTTATAAAGAGCAAGCTAAACCTTACCTTGTTATTTGGTAGATGGTTAAAGATCTAAGAACTCTTCACGAATCAAACGATGTCCAGGGAGTGTTGGAAGGCCGAGAACTTGACGGCTTTTTAGAAGCCTCCTTGAGACACTTTGGCGGAGTGAATTAGAAATAGATGTCGCATTCTATTCATTTAATAATAATAGCAATCAAATATAACTATACTTATACTATGACTATACTTTGATCTTATCGAATTAACCGGGAAATATTGGGTGACCATATTGAATTTTCAAATTGTTGAAAAATAATTTAAATGGCAATTAGATTGCGTTCAAAGAAACGCAAATCTTCAAAGCAATCGTTTACATAAGCACATACTCTCTGCAGATGATTCGAAAGAACGACTTGTATACCGCTAGGGTTTCTATAAGAATATAATAAAAAATTGAATGGCAATCCTTAGTGATAAACTACGCTTGGAATATTGAAATTTTTACCGATCATAAATTTTGTAGAATTTTAAAACTGTTTCGTGGATTATCCTAAGTTAGCTATCTGTCTCGATCTTTGAGATGGGACGAGCGAAGGCATTGAAAACCTTTTATCATGTATACAATGATTCATATAAAGTTGTACACACAGCAAATCGCTAAATGCATCGAAATAAATTCATGCTTCTTTTATAGTTATGATTCATGCGATTAGATCTTATCAAAATGTCTAGGCCAGTTGAGTAATCAACAAGGACGTTGCACGGTATATAATCTGGTAGAGAATGAATGAAAAAGCAATGCGATGTATAGCAATAAAAAAAAACTGCTATTTATATTTCCTAATTAAATAATAAATAATCAAAAAACGCAAGGTAATGCGGAAGTTGTCCAACGTATGAGCACATTTTACATTTTGTATAATACTAAAAAGTTCCTAGTCTTTCATCTTATCATGGTGCTGCACCATTTCTTCCGACTTTCGCTTCTTTCTCGAGTAAGCCAGAAAAGCATGTGTGTTAATGAAGCTGAAGAGCATAATACCCACCCATACTCCGAACAGGATAAAAATCCACAAGACATCTTGGATATGGAATGCGAGCAATCCGAGGTAAACATTCGCCATGGAAAGCAGGATTAGCCCGTATCCAAAGAAGCGGTGCAGATGGTCCCGGAATGGAGTACGCTCACGTGCTGGATTGTATGTGCGATCGATGTAGATCCCAAGGAGGGCTTGAAGGAGAGTCGCCACGAAGACGGTCATGCCGATAATCTTGATAGGCGGTAAAATGCACAATTCAATCATAAATCAATGGATAGATAAGAAAAACTTGCGCTACCTTGTGGGGAGTGTTGAAGTGGCGTCCCTTCGTTGCAACATAGCCCAGCGCAAACCCAATGGTCGTCAATGATACGCCAATCACCCCCATTATTGTCCAGTGAGACGGGAACCAGGCAGGACCCAATACAGTTCGCAAAAACCGCGGGATAAAGGCCCCAACGGGAGCTGCTACCATCCATACCACTGCCATCACGATCCCATGCCAAAAGGCCATACTTCCTATATCCTTTGTGAGACGATGCGTTCCGGTCATACCAGCTTCAGTTAAGACTGCCTCGAATCGTCCAAATCCGGTGTGAAAAGGGACGCTGACAGTATAGTTTCCAACGGGCCGCTTCTTCGCCACCGCCCATAGCCAAGGCTGTTTTATGCCTGGAATAACAGCTATATCTGCGGAGTCATTGGTGTTAAGCAGCCTACGGAATGTGACCGTTTGCCTGCCGTTATAAAGCCCGGTTTTCTCTGGAACGAGGCGGGCATCTTGTTTTCGATCGTATGGCGGCTGAGTGTATGCATATGCCATCCGGTCAGAGATTGTATAGTTAGAGAATGTAGTGTTGTCGTTACTCCAGGCAACGATCACGTCAGAACCCTCCATATAGTCTCCCAGGCCAACACTCAAATAACTATACACAGGCCAAATTAATATGGAGACGAGCAAGTCCATATTGGCTGCTAAATTACCCTATGTCCAATGGCGCTGTCATGGTTACCTCGAACTCCTGCGCGTCCCTCAACACCCTTCCCGTGACACAGAAGTCACCATCTGAAAAACAGAGTTCCTCTGCTGCAACTGGAGAGAGCCCTTGGAGAGTTTGGGTAAAAGTATTAGCTAATTTGGCAACTCTATTTCAATAGCACTGTACAAGCAGATTGAATAAGCTCCGATAAATCGATTCGCCATGACACCATCTTCTCTTCCATATGCAAAAGGAAGGAGCGCGCCCCCAGATAAGAGAGAGGCAGCATCTCATAGAACAAAAGCAAAGAAAAGAGAAGCAGAGATCGCCCCAATTACCTGCAATGGATCCCGACAAAACAAATAGAGAAAAGATGGTAAGGAATATCTTTCCCCACATGTGGAAAATGGGTAGATCGCAAAAGTGCACAAGATGAACGGTGAAATATATGTCTAGTGTCGGTAAAAATATTAAAATTGCCGGTAGGCTCCCCTAATGGTAGAATTGTACGAATTGATCAACTTAGCGTTGAGGGAAGAAAGAAGAAGGAAGAAAAAGAGGATTCCAGCTAACTCTCCCACCTTTATACTTTTAACACGATGCCGAATTTTAAGCCAAATTGCTCGTAAAATTACTCTAAAAACTATAATATGCAAATCGTAACTCTTGCGTGATAAGAAATTAAAAATTTGGCGCAAAAGTAACGGACCGCTTCCTATCGGACAAGTCTCTTTTTCCTTTTAGGAGGAATGTCACGTTTAACCACACAGGCACAAGAGAGCACAACGAAGCAATGCTTATATTGGGAATTAGGAAAAGTGTATCTATTTAGGTTCTTTGATTTTTCGAGTTAAAATTGTATATTGATCGCTATTTTGCCTGTAAAAAAAAGGACTGGAGCAATGAAAATGTATATATACGCGAGAATCCTCTTATAATGAAACCAGGGCAACAAATCTGAGTTTGGAAAATATGGAGAATGAATAAAAAAGGGACTCGATGGCAAAGTCAGAGCTCTTTATACTAGTGGATAAAATTCATAGATTGACCATTGTTTGTAAATTTCTTGCTAAAGGGTACGACCAATTGAAGAGGCATGATTTCGGATGTTTAAAAAAAACATCCGAATTACTTTTGGTCTCATGATGCGAGTTCGGTATATATCCTAATGCTTAATTTCTATGATAGGAAAAATATAGAATAGAGAGTAAAGCCCAAGATAAAATCTAATTATGTAATCTAGTCAGCCACGTAGAGGTTGATCGCCAGTCGAGTGGAAAATTCGAAGTTAAACTTATGTCTTCAAGTCATCCTCGCACTGATAATGAAGAATGTAATTATTAATAGTAGGTGCTGGTTAAGATTTTAATCATGCGAATGGCATTGTCCGATAAGAGATGATCAGCCGCTGTGGAGAAATTGCTATCGATATCGTCAAATTTGATTTTTGAAAAGAACTATATATATTCTAGAAACTTTACTGCCTCAGTTATTATAAAAGTTAATAAGACAAGGTGTATGATAATCATTTTATTTGGAGTAAAAAAAAAAGTATATTATTACTTGGGTTAGTTAGTTCAATCTTCCGCGATGATTGAAGGTGATAAATGATGGGCACGCGTTCACCTTTGCAAGAGTTCTATTTGATATGTAGGTAAGAAAAATATCGGAGCAAAAGAGGGATATTTCTCTCGTATAAGTCTCATTTCACTTACTGTTTCGCCATTTCGGTTTCCATCTTAATTTCTTTGAAAGGCCCTGTTACGAGGGTAATTCCCGCGATATATATTAGTACTGATAGTAGGCACTCTGCCATAATCTACAAATTATCCAAAATTGATATTAAATATATCAAATATTTTTAAGAAAAACCACTAACATCAATAGGAAGGACACTCTCTTGCTTATCCACCGCCTTCATGTACGCTAAATCTATATAAAGGTATCAGATTAGCACTTTTCATTGAACACATCAACCATCCGCATAGGGTTGATGAAAAGAAATCAAAATTATAAAATGTACGCTCAAAGGTGGAGTAGGCGGAGTGCATCAGCAACATAAATCCCACTATACATAAGGCACGTCCTGGCCAATTGGGTGCCATTGTAGTCCAAGATCTCAATTCTAGAAGTACTGACAGAAAGAATGTCGAATTTGCTTTTGTTAATGAAGTAAGCCACCAATTTTCAAGTTGAAATTTCATATTATTCTCGTACACTATGTCCGATACAATTACGCACGAGTCAGCATCGCGATTACGAAAACTTGCTCTCCAATTCTGGATACAAGTCAAGAATGATCACCCTGATGTGACACTACATCTCTACGAAGGGTAATTGTTTTTTATTTTCGAAAACTCATAATTACAATTGAAAATAATTTTCTCGCTCTGAATCACCAGGAATAAAGTAGAAGCAAAGCTCGTAGGAGCAGATTCCCATTTACAGAGACTTGCGCTTGAGAATCTGAAAACCCCTACTGGGGTTTACTCAAAGGCTGTTGTGAGGGGGGATGATGTGAGAATGCTACAGATAGCATTCAATTCATGACTTTTATACCATCAATAAGTAGTAATATACACTATTTTAGGTGTTTGTTATTAGTAGTGCTTAATTATTGACCTAGTTGTATCCGATAGTAAAACAGAATTTTTCTTGCCTTCGAGCTGTTATAATAAAACTAGCACATTTGTAAATAATACATCGAATACTATCATTAACTTAATGTGCCTTAAAGTGTTTAGAGAATACAAACAAAATATTAATGCTCAAGCGTATCGAGAAGCCTTTTCATTTCTATTATAAATTCCTGCTATCAAAATTGAATCCCGATATGCTCATTATGCTGAGTTATTTTCCTACATGTTCGTTAACAGATCTCAGTTTTTTTTTTTCACACTAGATATATCTTTCATGTACTATAATATAGGATAAACAAGCACAAGATAATTTATTTTGGACTAATAGCACCTTTAGTACTGCAGTGAGACCTAATTTAATTATGTACTATTGCTGATAATATGCTATTATAATACACAATTTTTAGGTAGACAATTTAACATCTTTTATTCAGTGAGACTTAATGATCGATCTTCAGGAAATTGGATCAACAGAATGCCATGCACAGCTCTTGGCTGTAATGATGTAATTTTTCCCATATTATAGCATATATAGATTAACTGAATTTAATCAATATCTAATTTTGATGTGTTTTCATTAATGCTAAATTTTCCCAATTTATTGTCTTGATTTTTACTTTATTACCTGTTAATATTTCGCGGAACACTATAGTATTCATCATAGATAGATAATGGATGTCGAGGACGATGAATATGAAAATGGTGACTGGACTAACCCGATGGAGCGGCCAGTGAGTGGACACGTAAAATCTCCAACCTATGAATATTATGGTTTTGTAATATATCTACTCTCCTTTATTGCATTCGGTAAGAATCCATGATTTTGGAATCGTAAAAACAAAATCTTATATATTACGATGATTTTAGTCATCTATCTTCTCTGGGCTTATTTACCAGAGAAAACACTGCACAGTCTCGGTATTAGCTATTACCCTTCAAAGTACGAGTGAGCATCTATTTCTCTAGACAATGATACTAAAACTTCATTATCATATAGATATTGGGCCCTTGCTTTGCCCGTGTGGACGTTTGGCCTAATTATATTTGTATTTGTATCTTTTATGAGCATCAATCTTATGAACACGGCCCCATTCGACTCCTTCAATACTATCACAGGTTGGCGATGCTGTTTCTACAGCTGTGATCGTGAGCTGATAGAATTTTTTTTTAGATGAACATGCTTATGTCATGTTGACAAAGGAGAATTATGACCGTAATACCAATGTTGAAGATTACATTCCGGATCTCCATGACATTCCCATTGGCGTTGTTAATGCTGTGCTTTACCAACAGCGAGCTTTGCCTACCGAAAAACGATCAATTAGACCAAGAGGATGGTCTAGAAGCCGATGGTCTTGAAGTTTGTGTATGCTCACAAATAGCATCTATATATGGGTATATATAGCCTGGTATTTATCTTTATGTTTTAATCAATAATTAAGGACGAGGATAATGGAGCAGATAAAAAAACAACCGGACATATACTATATGACAAAAAACAAATAAATACAGTGTAAATATTATCTATCATACTTGATGATGTTCTTCCTTTTCTTCTTCCACGTCCAAAAATTTCCGCACCGCTAATCCTTCTGGCAAATATTCTTGTAATTTTGGTTGGTATCCATGATCAGGAGGGTATATATATTCGCTTCCATATCCAAGGTCTTTCATCAATTTAGTAGGAGCATTGCGGAGATATATTGGTACAGGAAGAGACGGGCAAGAAGCAACGGCCTCTTTTGCACGAGCCAAGGCTTTATATCTGTAAAATGCAAATTAGACATCCTTCTAAAAAGAATGAAACGGAGGGATCATAAAATAAGATATTACATGCGTACGCTCTTTTTCGTTTGCGAAAGATAAACAACACAGTGCGCTAGTACCACATCGCACTCGGGCATACCGATTTGATGACAGGCTTGAAAGGTCGAATTTGCCTATATCTCACCATTAAAACTCTGCTTAACATTTCTATTCAGAGCGACCTTACTAAAGTTAATGCGAAATTATCTGCTAGTCCCACATCTTCAGATGCAAAACGTATTAATCTATATGCAAAGTGAATATAATGGGCGAGTTTTAATGGAGTCTTTGATAAACACCCATTACTATTCCTCACCTTCTAGCGATGTAGAGTGGGTCTTCTCCACCCATCAGCATTCGGGTGAGCCAATAGAGCGCCGCATCCGCATCTCCCCCGCGCATGCTTTTATGCAGAGCACTGATAAGATTGTAATGCTCCTCCCCGCTCTGGTCATAGAGTAGATGCGTTTTCTGGAAAGCTTTCCGCACGCTTTCGTTGGATAAACGGCTATTTTCTGTACTTGCGAGAGAGGTGAGAGCCATCTCGAGCGCATTTAACGCAGTCCTTGCTATACGTTTAGAAATAGGTTGACAAGAAACTACTTTATATGCCTTGCTAAACTTTCACTTACCATCACCATCGCTCATGACTGAAAGCCATTTTAACGCCTCTTCCTCTTCTAAAGCCCGTGCCACTGCCACTAGCATTGCATTCGATCGTGAACCCATTTCCGCCTCACCTTCAGACTCCTCAATTTCATTCCTAATTATGATTCCGTTATCCTCTCTCCAAACAGTGATAGCCCGTTTTAAAATAGTCTCCACTGCACTTGTATCTAGCTTTTCTAATACAAAAACTCTACATCTACTTAATAATGCCGAAGTTAACTTGAAGCTTGGGTTCTCTGTCGTTGCTCCGACGAGCGTCACTGTTCCCCGTTCAACCCAAGGTAGTAGAACATCCTGTTGCGCACGATTGAAGCGATGTATTTCATCAAGAAAGAGAAGGGTGCGTCTCTTTGTCCGCTGGGCCTCTTCAAATATTTTCTTGACATCTGTCGTTGAATTTGAGACAGCAGTCATCTCATGGATTTGTGCATGTGTATGGTGGGCTATTATCCGTGCCAGAGTCGTCTTCCCTGTTCCAGGCGGACCCCAAAAAATCAGGGAAGGGACTCTATCTTGTTCAATTAGTGTACGGAGAATGGCACCTTGACCCAAGAGATTCTCCTGTCCCACAAAGTCATCGAGTGATTTCGGGCGAACTTCAAAAAAAAAAAATGATTGAAAATTAATGATCAAATTCGCACTTTTCGACCGGCAATACCTCTCTCAGCCAATGGAGCTCTGTTCTTTGCAGTACTCATGCGTTTAGTTTGATATGATGTATTAAAGTTTTCAGAATGATTCGTCATTTGATAATCATTTATGTCGTCCCATTCTCGTTTCAAACGAAGGGAACTGAACGTATCGACATGCTTATAAAAAAAAAAACATTTTAGTGCATCTCCACTTTCGAGCCTATAGGGTCGGAAATATAAAGGGCTACCTGCGAAGAAGAGCCCTGATTATACCCAGTATCACTCGTGAAGGCGTTTGGTTTGCCTCTGAAACCCATAAAATCTTCTATGGCCCTCTGTGACATCGTGGGCTACGCGACTCTCTCGAAAATATAAAAAAACTATATATCCTGCCAAATTTCCTGGAATTGTCATTAATCGTGACTTCCAACTGAGTTGCAGAAAGCTCTTAAATGATTACGTCACCGAGCAAAAAATTTTTGTTGTCAGTAGAGAAAAGCCCAAACAAAGCGTGGTTCTCTCTTTTTTTCCTCCTCTTTTCCGCGATTGATTAATGCAAATGGCTGGCACGTAAGTTTTCGCTCATGTTCATCGGGACCTTCTCAAGACGGGCCCTATCTACATTCCATGAATAGACAAGTGCAGTTGATTAATGGATGATCGTTTTATTAGCACTGTCGCGACCGCTGAACAGGTTCAGATCCCTGAAACCCTGCTCAAGAAACGCAAGGCCCAGGACAAGCAGAATGCTGAGCAAGTTGCCTCTTTTGTCGAAAAGAAGAAGGTGAGTCTTGGAATAGTGATGAGCACGGAAACAAAAACATTTGAGAAGTTGTGATGAAACTTGGTCCTTTCGGACCGCAAACCGTAAACTAGCTTTTGCGATGCTGTTACAAAAAATACCATCTTTCGGGGCTGATGCTTCTTTTTTTTGTTCTTCTGCTCATGAATTGCAATTTTTGTTATTAACCTTATGCTCAACTGATGAATTATTTGAATGCTAGGCTGCTCTTCAAAAACGCCGCGAGATCTTCAAGCGCGCCGAGAAATATCAGCGTGAGTACCAATCCGCTGAGCGCAGCGAGATCCGTCTTCGCCGTCAGGCTAAGGCCCAGGGCAACTTCTATGTGCCCCCCGAAGCTAAACTTGCCTTTGTTGTCCGTATCAAGGGGTAAGTTAGGGATTAATTTTTATGTTTGTAATTTGTTTTGTTCATTCAATCTCCCTCTCTCAGTATCAACAAGATCTCGCCCAAGCCCCGCAAGATCCTCCAACTTCTTCGTCTCCTTCAGATCAACAACGGTGTGTTCGTGAAGTTGAACAAGGCTACCATCAACATGCTCCAGCGCGTTGAGGTATGTGCCTAATCTTGGTCCCATCCATAGTGCCTCTGATATTTATTTTGTTCTCCTTATTCCTCTTTGTTAGCCTTACATTGCTTGGGGATACCCCAATCTCAAGACAGTGCGTGAGCTTGTCTACAAGCGCGGCTTTGCCAAGGTCAACCGTCAGCGCATCCCTATCTCCGACAACGCTATCATTGAACAGCACCTCGGTGCCCATGGTATCATCTGCGTGGAGGATTTAATCCATGAGATTTTCACCGTTGGCCCGCATTTCAAGGAGGCAAGCAACTTCCTGTGGCCATTCAAGCTTAGCAACCCAACTGGTGGCTGGCGCACACGCAAATTCCGCCACTTCGTTGAGGGAGGAGACTTTGGAAATCGCGAGGACAAGATCAACGCGCTTGTGCGCCAGATGAACTAAGCTTGCGAGTACGCTGGTGAATTTTCATTATCCTTTTTCTTGAACTTTTTTCTAATAAAAAAGTGGAAAATAAAACATTTAAAAAAAATTCCATGTTTTGTTACGAATATCGTTCTCAACCATCCAAAGCGTGGGGAGCGTGGGGAGCGTGTGGGGCTTGTAAGGAATTGTCTTCTGGTGCATTCTAACTGTGTATGGTAGATAGGCAATTTGGTCTGCCTCTTACTTAAAATGATATCAATGGCCGAGTTTTTAAATTTCCCGACCTTTTCAAAATAAATAATCGCCGGCCAAAACACTTAGGATTTCATTTTTCCAAAACGGAACTGAAATAATAAAATGAAAATTCACCCTACAAATTTTTAGGACCTTTTTTTTCTCCCTTACCCTCTCTTCATCATTCCTTACCCTTGTTTCCTCATTCTTCCTTCTCCTCTCTTTTAATTCTTCCCCTCCTTCCTTCCCCTCTTCCTTCGGTTCCCTCTTAGTCACTCATTTAATTCATTGGCTCTGAAAGAATTGTGTTTCTCTGAAGGTTGTAGCACACTGTTTCTGGGAGATAGCAACAGAGCACGAACTTACAACGGCCTCAGAGAGAACACCTCAAAGTAAGGAAGAAAAAGTACTGCACACGTTTCCCCCATTTACTTAACGCATTTGGTTGTTTGAAAAGGGTTTTCTCAAGCAGCGCAATACAATGAGCCCTCCGCACGCATATACTTGCACAACGCCCTCCTTGAAAAAGTTTGTCACCAATTTGGGACCTGAATGCCCACCAACTCCTCCAAACGAACACTGCTTTGAAGGCCCTCCTCCTCCTCCTCCACACCGATATACGCATATTCACTCGAGCGGTCCACCGACTCCTTCTACTCTCAAACTGGACGAAGAACAGCACACCCCTTATTCGAAGCAGGGATCAGCAAAGCCATCCGTGAGATGGCTTTCGCGCTGGCGCTCGCCTCAGACCATGCCAGATTTATCGGCGCTACGGAAGCATTATCCAGTGATTGATGAAGACATCCGCGCGATCACCCAACTATTCGAGGCCCATTCCCAAAAGAAATATATGAGCGGCTTTCTTAATCGACGCACAGGATATATGGCAGATGGGAGACCATGCCGATACGCAGAGTGGGAGGGATGCTATGCTGAACTTAGTGGTTCGGTGCTTACCATCTGGGATGTGTGCGATGTGACTGACGCATCTCAATTTATGCCACCTAAATATATCAACATTGCTGATGCCACCGCACAGATCCTTGCATCGAACTTCATCGATAGCCGACAAAACATTTTCACCCTTAACACCGCAGGCGTCAATCAATATTTGTTCGAGGGACCCGACGCAGCATCAGTAAACCAATGGGTATGCGCAATTCGGCTATCATGTTTTGAAGGAGCACGGCTTCATGAACTCTATACCGGAGCCATTGTGTTGAGGCAACCTTCCTCCGGAAAGAGAACGCCAGCGGATAAACCCACGAAATTCACTGGCTATTTACAAGTTCGTTTCGCAGGATCGACAGAGTGGCAGCGCTACTGGGTAGTAGTGCCCGATCGTGGCAAGGACGTCTGGCAAAAGGAAACACAGTGTTTGTTCTACGCCCATAAGGGGGATAAACTACCTGCCGTGAAGATGGTCCGCGTCTATCAAGCATATGCAATCTTTCCAGAGAAGGCGGACCTCATTGAGCGATGTAGCATTCACAAGGTGGAGGGGTCGCTCGTGTCGTCCAAGTCGCCCTTTGCAAAGCCTGGTCCCCCCACCTATGCGCTGTTAATGGCAGATACCTCCATCGAAATGGTCAAGTCGCTCACCGCGTTTCGAAATGCTTTCAGGCTACAGGATTCACACGTTGCTCCGCATAAGGATCGACTATTTCTCGATCTTAAAAATGTAGAGCACGTCCCAATGGTTAACGAGACGCTTGCAAGTACCAAGCAGATTTTCTCGGCCATACTTGAGCAACATGATGTTGAAGGGCGCCGGCCGTCACTAACATTCTCGGAGCACTCCGCTAACCATATTCCGTTCGGTTCAATGGGAATGAAGAGCACGTGCAAGACTCCGCTTCGCATTCTTCGTCGAATCTTTGGCCCGTCACCAAGAATGTTCTTTGACGAGGTGGAGTTCGTGGATGCCATGGTGGAACGCGACGGTTGCGGCATGGAAGAGAACTTCCGTAATCTCACTCTTGGTTCCGCTGTGAATGCCCTAGAATCGCATCCGCTGAAGCCTCTGCCGGATATTCCTCCAAGTCTGGGGGCGAATGCAACAGAACCCTTGACCAATGCGGATGCAAGATCGATCGAGTCACGCCCACCTAAGATTGAATTGGACATGCCATTTGAGTCAGAAGTGACGAGAGAGGAGAACACCGAGGAGACACCTCCTCTCAAGCGTCTGAATCTGCGGAGATTGTGCCGCGCGGCCCGTATCTTGGACATGACGCCGGAGGAGATGGTGGGTGTCACCGATGTTGACACAGAGGCCGAGATGGAAATCCCGAAAGAGCCCCTTCCGACGTTGCCCATGATCGAGGAGGAGGAATCCGAGGAGGAGTCGAGCACTTCAGAGGACGAGAATTCAGATGCAACGGTGGAGACGGTTAATCCACCCCCCAAAATAGATGTGTTGCCGGAGGATTTGGGCAGATTTGATGTGAGCATCTCGCTTCCCCCCTCCGTCCCCACCACACCCGTCCTCCAGGCTCGCAAGGACAAACCTAAACTTCTCCCCATACCTTCCGATTCGGACACAACCGATGTGGAAAATGGCCAAAAAATCTCGGATAGCGAGGATGATAAATGCTTGGCCCAACTACGGGCCTCTTTCCGTAGCACGGCCAAATCGAGTGCGGGCAGTTTGGGGCCTGGCAGTGCTCGTGGTAACTTGCGTAAGAAGCGTTCTGGATACTCCTCCTCCTCCATAAGTCTTATCGAACCGATGCCGCACCCCTCCGGCCGAGTGCGCGCACGAAGAGTAAGCGATGAATCGCTCGATCGATGGAGAGAGCGATCATTGGAGTCAAGCAGACGCTCCGGAAAGCACCACGAGGCTAGACCGAGTAGCGGCGGGCCTCCGCGTAATCTCAGGCGCATGAGACATGGTTCGATGTGGGATTCGGAAGAGAGATCGGCACGTCGGATGTCCGTATCCACGGAGCAAGGAGGAAGAGCTAGTAAGCCGCCAGAGCCTCGGAGGGGAGGCCAATCACGACATGGAGGGGCCAGTGCGAATGGTGCAGAGAAACGATATCACGATCGTCGCAAAAGTGGAGGCGATTCTGGCGCAGGGGGCCGTTCCGTCAAGCACCACCAAAAGAGATCGGAGACCATCTCGTATAGCAATAACATAGGCAATAATGGCACTGGAGAGGTATTGAATGGGAATTCGGCTGTGTCTCTCCAGCCATCCCAAATACAACCCCAACCTATGCAAAATCAGCCTATGCAGAATCAACCTATGCAGGGACAGCCAATGCAAGGAGCAACCATGATGCAGGGTCCAATGCCCATGGTAGCTATGGTGCCGGCAACATATGGCGGCTTCGGGATGTTTACTTCAGCTCAGCCCATCTTCACCCCTCAAGCTTTCAACCCCGGAGTCAATGCTATGCCTATATCTATGAATAATGGTTATGGAGGGATGTAAGGAGAAAAAACAAAAATAGACTGGAACCAGGCCCATGTTGTATTCGGCCCAAGCCGATGCGTTGTTTTTTTTCTCTATTGTAGAAACAGGAATTCTTTATTTTTTTATTCCTTTTGCTCCTTTGTTTTACTTTCTTGTAGAAATTCTATTTTGCACTTATTCAGTCGACCTTTTTTTTCTTTCTTACATTTCTTGCTCCTAAAATCCACGCAGCCCATAACCGCATGTATTACCTTTATGTGTGCATGTAATTCTGTTTTTTCGGAATTATAAAATATTATACTTTATCCTCTAACCTATTCCTCGCTCCCAGCCAATTTCCTCTTCCTGTATCCCTCAAACAGTGTTAGAAATGGCATGTTCCGTCTATTGGACTACTACTCGTCTCTGAGTTGAAAAAAGTCATTTGCGCTACATTTTTCGCTAGATGTAAAACTCATGCCCTCGTCGGATTATTTATAGGCAAGCCTATCCAATACTCTCCTAAAAAGAAAGCCAAGATGACAAGAATTGAACACAATCTATCCCGTGTAACCTTCACGCTGGTTAAGGCGGTTATAGCGCAGCAGCCACCCGATTGATAAATATCGGTGGTACCAATTCCCCTGGATTGCGGCTGCTGTGCTTTTAATATTTCTTTATAGATTCATCTTGTTTAGGTATGACTTCCGACCCATGATAATTTTTTTTTCTCCACCTCAGCAGGAACCACTGCCAAGCGTGTAAAGGCTGTTACAACCCTTTTGTTTCAGGTATTTATGCTAGAGCAGCCACCCGATAGAAGTATATCACGTATTTGTAGATGTCCTGTATTTTACATTCTGTTTATCTCTCGTTCACTCTTGTGCACAACAGATACCAATGTGTTGCGTTTCACCAAATTGGAGCCATAGACTTTCCTAAAGCTCATTGAGTCAGTCTTGTAGTTCAATTTTCCTTCGCAATTTCAAATTGATAAGCAGATGGTCTGTTAGATCTATAGCATCGCGTTGGACAAAGTAGAGTCTTTTAGTCGAGGCTAATTTCCCCGTCTGGTTCTACTAGATTCCCTGATCATAAGTCCGCCTTCGATCAACCACTATAGTAATGCTCCCATTTCGAATTGAGCAGGATGGATGCGGGAATTTTCCTGTGCTGAGGCAAAGAATCCTTCTAGGATCAGGTTGGTGCTTGCAGATAAGTTAGCTGGATACACCTGTTTCCTGGGTGAGAGTTCACGCTTTGCCCCTTCCTATTCTCCCCCTTTCCCCCTTCCTCCGAGGTGCGTCTCGCTTCAAATAGGCCTGCCATGGAATCGATCCTTTCCTCTATCGACTACCAAAAGACATTATATATATATGCACACACCCTATTTATAAACATATACAAATACACACATGTATATATTTCTACTATTTATTGAGAAAATACGGTTCAATATCCCATGCCAGAAGATTTAAATTATGCTTTGAATGGAAGCCATTCATGCTCCCTTACTCCCATAAGAGGAGGAAGGAAGCTTTCGCTCTTCCTGCTCTCGGTAGACGAGTGCAAGCCCAATTTTTGCTTCTCGGGTTTTCTTCCCGGCCGATGTTCCGCCTGAGTTTACCGAGTGCCAATCATTCTAAGGCCAAAGTTTAACCCTAATTAGGTTCGAGTGTGCATGTGCACACCTGAGCAACTTGCAATCAATGCTTGAGAAAGTTGTGGTTTTTAGGTGGAACATCCTATTGTGTGGCATGGGTGAAAATTGGATAGCCAACAGTAAGAATTAAATGCATGCTGTTGGCCAACGAGTCCAACGAGAATAATCAGTAAATTTTACTGATTATTCTCGTCAGTAGAATTGGCTGAGCCCTCTAAATTCTATTCAGTCGAGCTTAACGCTGCCACGTTCACAGTGAATGCGCACCTTTAGAGGTGGACTCGTTGTCTTGTAAGGCGCGCACTTCCCAGCAACCTACTTTTTATTGATAAACTCAGTGCAATTCGACCAGACGAAGCCGCATTTCTGCCAAGAATCTTGTGTGTACATGCCGCATTCGCTTCTAAACGGCGCTAGTTTGACCTGGGTTGTGTAAAGGAAACAGAAGTGGGCTTCTTTCTACTCTCCCCCTTCTGGAATTTTGCTTTGTCCCTCTCGATTTTGCTCTCCGCTTGAATATTTGTCTTCACTTTGCTAATCACTATTCCAAAACGTTACAGAGGTTAAGGTTTGTCGTCACAAGACACCCAGTATGAATGAGCACAAACCATATTCCTTTAGAACTTTTTCATTTCAACGATAGCTACAAGCCTCTCCTAAATGGACAAAGTAGGATGACCTGGAGATATAAATATCTGCATTTCCAGTGCTTGTATTAATTCTTGGATTCGTTTTCGTTCTCATTTTTGTTTTCTCCCACTTTTTTTTTCTCACAATTGTTCTTGGTCGTTCTCCTGCCCCAGAGATTTTTTTCTCTCTCTTCTCTTTGCACTGTATTGAATTCAATTCCTAATCCACCTCCAAGAAACTCCACTCCTATACCCCCAGTAAGATAAAAAAGGAACCATGGTGGGCCACGAAGAAGAGAAACACTCGGTGGGAAAGAGCTTCTACAACCAAGAATTAGACCATGCACTTTCCAATAAGTCCACGGGACAGCGAATTGTGTCTCGCCTGTTCGCACGCAAAGACTTCGCTCGCCTTAGAGATGAAACAAGCGACGATGCAAATACTTTAAGGCGTGCTCTAACTGCCTTCGATTTGACCGCCATTGGTATTGGTGGTATTATCGGTGGAGGTATTTTCGTTCTGGGAGGTCTCGCGGCAGAGCTCTACGCTGGACCCTCAGTTATGGTAAGAAAAGAAATAGTTTCCACTTTGGCCTTCCATACAGGAAGCTTACTCTGATTGGATCCGTTTTTGAAAAGATTTCATTTGTTGTGGCTGCTATTGCTGCGTCTTTCGCGGCGCTCAGTTACTCGGAAATGGCTTGTATGTAAATTTTTCATTGGCTAAGCTTAATGTGACTGTTCTAATCCTCCTCGATCCATTTCTAGGTATGATTCCTGTGTCGGGTAGTGCATATACATATGCATACGCAACCATGGGAGAGTTCCTTGCTTGGATTATCGGTAATTCTGTCTGTTTGAATCTCCTCTGGAGACTATCTATACTCAATCTATTGCTTTCTTGGATCGGGGCGATTAGGTTGGGATCTTATTGTCGAGTATTTGTTTGGAGCAGCAAGTGTGTGTGTCTCATGGAGCAAATACTTCGTCGCCTTCCTGAAGCTCTGCGGGGCCAGTGTTGACGAGAGGTTCACAAATCCTCCCATCAAATTCAAAGAGACCGCGAATGGAGACGCTCAATTCATCGTGACTGGAGACTACATGAATCTTCCTGGATTCTTTATGGCTGTGTGCGTAACCATTATCTTGTGTTTGGGTATCCGCGAATCGAAGCTTGCAAACAACATTTTTGTCTCTGTGAAGATCTTTGTCGTGCTTCTCTTCATTTTTGCCGCCTCAAAATGGGTCAATCCCAATAATTGGGACCCTTTGTTCCCACCCAGAATTGATGATAACGTAAATCACAGCCCCCATTGCCCCCTTCAAATATACCTTTTTTTAACTAATTTTCTACCTTAACATGCCTCATTCTAGTGGCGTCATTATGGAGTCACCGGTATGTTTGCAGCTGCCCAGGTCGTCTTCTTCGCTTATATTGGATTCGACGCAGTATCGACCGCAGGTCAAGAATCGAAAAATCCGCAACGTGATCTGCCTATCGGAATCATGGGGTCTCTGGTGATTTGCACCATCCTCTATGTTTTGTTTACACTGGTATTGACTGGGTTAGTCCCTTACACCGAATTCAAAACCGATGTAACGGCGCCTATTGTAACTGCCCTTGGACCTACCGGCCAAAATTGGCTAACCGTAAGTCGGCCAACGCTTCCTTGTGGCTGGTTATTTCTCCAGCTTATCCTATATTCCTTCTAGATCATTGTTACTCTCGGTGCTTGCATTGGTCTCACCTCCGTCATTCTCATCATGATGCTCGGCCAATCGCGTATCTTCTACTCGATTGCGCATGATGGTCTCCTCCCCACCGCTTTCGCCAAGGTTCACCCGCGATTCAAAACCCCTTTGATCCCCACCATTGTTACTGGCACCATCTGTTCGCTTCTCGGTGGCTTCCTTCCCGTGGATTTGCTTGCCAATATGACAAGTGTAGGCACCCTGCTTGCATTCTTCCTGGTGCACATTGGTATCATTCTCTTGCGGTTCACACGTCCTGACGAACCTCGCCGCTTCAAGATCCCTGGGCCAGGTTTCACTTGGATGATCTTCCCTATTTTGGGCTGCGCTATCAGTATCTTATTAATTGCTCTTGCCGACAGAGGGTATGTATATGGGGGCATGCCTATTTCATTCCTTCCCTAATATTGATGCTCGGATGCTAACCTCTTCAATCTTGCTCTCCTGGAAACAGAACCATTTATCGTGTATTTATTTGGATGGGACTTGGCATTCTCATCTATATCTTCTATGGCTACAAGCATAGCAGAATGTTCAATCGTAAACAAGACGAACTTCTACAAGAGCTCGACAAGCAGGCCAAGCCTATTTAATCGCTTGAGCCTATTTTTCCATCTTCTTCTTTCCTCCACGCTTTCCCCTGCTCTATCCAACCCTCTTACGCTTGATTCACTACATTAATATCTCGGTTAAATGCAACGTTTAATTTGTTTACTATGACGCTCAGTCTAATGTTCAATATGCTTTGCGCTTGTAATAATAAACTATTATTTATTTCTACGCATCCACCTCAGTTCCATAGAAATCCCCATCTACTCTCAACCGTTTAGAAATATGAGAAGTAGAATTCACGTTTTGGAATATGGTACTTGATCTTTACAGATAAACATAAGTACAGAAGCTCTCACCTTGATCCTTCGATAAGCTTCCCTGTACATCTTTCCACTCATACTCCAATCTCCGAGCTCCAATATTTGTTGAGATTTGGATTTGTTTTGGGTACACAATTGAGTTTTCGCAAAAGCGTGGAAGCCCTTTGTCAAAACTCAACTTTAGCACCATGTCGAGGGTACACGATTGTAGTCATGGCGGGCAAAGCAAGCAAGCTCATTGCTCTTGAAGAATTGCCTCGACTTCATCCTCATATACTTTAATCCATAAAAAAAATACAATGAAAGTGGGGTTGCCCATGTGTGCAGTAGATGGCTTGCACTCAAATTCACTGTGGCGCCATGTCGTCATTTCTACATCATGACTCATTGTACCCAAACCTCTGCTCCTTCCCCACCCTCTCGCGAACTAGGGTAGCGGGCACAGCACCTTCTTTTTTAACATTGGCCTTGTCAAAGAGGGGATAAAAATGCCTCTGTACTACTTCCACATGTATATATACATGTATATGATCCCGTGCAAATTGGCGAGCAATGCAAAGCCATGCTAGGAGGTTTTCCACTAAGCCACTGTGCACACATTAAGTCCCAAGTCGCTGGCCAAAGGGGTCGAGCCATGTTCTCACTTTCACTTTGTTCGGCATTCGCTGACACGATATCCCTTGAAGTTAGGTCTTTTATTAGCGTTTGGATATATCCTATAATGCAGCCATTTCTTCTACCCTTGATCGTATCACGGGAGGGTGTTCCCAGAGTCATTTTGATATTTGTCAATAAACTTGTATGAAATAAGGGGGGCGAATAAGCATTGTGCATGTCTCTGTTCCAAATGCGGGAAGGCGTTGCTGTGTTAGGCCTGTGTCATCAATGCCTCAGCAAATGAGGCGGCTTCCGCAATCTTAAGTGGAAAATAGAATTCATTTATTTTCACTTTGCAAGAGCCTAAAGAGGTTTGCTAGAGGTGGAGAGGGGCCAAAATAGAATTGATAATGGAACCTGTTTATTCTCGCAGAGTTGCCTCGCTCTGCTCATGTGACTAGATAGAAAGGCCGGTCTCAATTGGCTCCCGGTTCTCTCAAATGCTAATTTTGCTTATCTGTTTATTAATTGAGTAATAGCTAACAGAATCGACATTCCTGTTTGAGGGAGGTGAGTAAAGAGCCAGAAAACAATCGAAAAAATAGAGCTTCATTACGAAGCTTCTTGCATCCATGCAGATTCGGCCAGGCCCGGCCGGGGGAGGGAGGGCCCAGAGGGGCTGGCTTTGGGAGGTTTGAGATGGAGAAGGGGTTGTTGCGATGTAAACAGACTCGGGTGGTCGATGGTTTTTCTCGACGAGCATGCGGGGGCTGAATACGGTGCAGAGTTTCGATTGAGCCTGGTTGCGTTGGCCGAGGAGGACTATGGGGGATTTAGGATGTGAGGGACAACGACGCGAGGAAATTCTCATGGCGGTTTCTCGGTGTAATGGCTGCTTCCAGTAGGAGCTTGAAGTTGCCTCCGTCAGGAAAAGGGTTCCACGCAAGGTGGACACAAACCCACAACAAACCGATGGTTGTGCTGCATAGCATGGTCTTTGGCTGATGCAATGTGCCTTTTGTGATTTGGATTGTTCCAATAAAAGACCTGTTGAGTTTTTTATGGTTTTTGTGTGGAGGATTTGTTTGTTTTGCTCTCTTCTACTGATCGCTTCTTGTCACACACCTGATATGGCAACGAGATTTTCTCATACACCGGTTTTTTTTCATTCCACCTCCCAGGCTTTTTTTCCCCCTTTATATCCCTCGTTCCCGTTCTCGTATTAAAACTTGGACTCTTTACCAAGGACTTGGTTCCCTATTTTCTCTTTTCCCCCATTTTCCCCCCGCCTACCTTCGCCTTCTCTACTCCCCCATGTGGTGATTCGTGCTGGCGTGCATCTTCATTACATCAGCCTTACTATACCCCCCGCTCTATTTCCCGTGCGTTTTATTTTATTCTATTTCATCAGTGTCACACGGCAACCCGATGCTCATCTAGACTTGTAAAGCAGACGAGTTGGAAAAGCGTAAAATATATTTACCATGGAGCAATTACGCGGCAATATACCCCTCCTTATCCAGGAAGTCATCGAGAATGGTAGCACTCTCATTACTTCTCGACCCCCCACTCTAGAAGATGGTCTCCAAACCAAAATAAGGACTTCCGACACCATTCCCCCCAATGTTGCGGCGACCACCATTCAGCATGTCGCTGCTCCACCTGAACCTCCTCGACTTTGGTATCTAAGGCCTTCAGACTCGCAGCCATTCAGCCTTCCCGATCTCTGCGAGGATGATGAAGAAAGTGATGAAGAGGAAGAAGAGGAGGAGGAAGAGGAGTTGGAGGAGGAAATAGAAGAGGAGGAAGAGGAGGAGGAAATTGAGTTGGAGGTGGATACGCGACTTGATGTTACAGTTTGTGAAGAGGCGGATAGCGACAACGACGAATCACAAATTGACCCATACATGTTTACTCCGCAGCCCTCGAGGTCACTTATGGCGTCCAGCTTTAAGCCATTGCACCCACTTGCCCCGAATGGCCTTACTGCGATGCCTTTCGAAACTTTTCTCGAAGACCACCAAGTGGATGACATGGCAGAGCATTATAGACAAAGCCTAGTTGGCAATGAAATGTTAGAGGATAAAGATGGCGATATCGATATTCGAAAGCGGCCTATTCCCCCATTAGAACGACGCTCTTCTCTACTCACGGAACTCCTAGACGACTACTCATGCAATCTATCGTGGCTCGTAGATTCGCGTAGTTTGCCCGTCCACCTCAATCACAATGAGTCGTCGCAGCCTGTTGCTGCCAATCCCCAAGAGCTGCTGACCGCGGAGGTAGAGTCAGTCGGAACCTCCGACATCTCCTCTTTCGTCGACCGGGCACTTCTCGATGATCTTCTCGCACGTCCGGACACCCCTGCTCCGTGGGGTTCCGCCACAACTGTGACTCAGCACCCAAGAGTAAAGAACCAGCGGCTCGGTGAGGCTGCCAGGGATGAGAAGAGTGACGTGGTGACGGAGGACTTAGTGCCAGAAGAGTATGCCACGGAAAATTGTGTGTTTACTCATTCAATTGCAATGTGGATGCAGGCCACCATGCCGGATGATCTGGACGATAAGGAGCATCCCGTAGAAGAGGACGAGGGACTTTCAGACCCTGAGCCCAGCCCTCGACTTAGCTGGAATCTTCTCATTAGAGAAGTTCTAAAGCCAAATGATCTATTAGAGGCTTTTAATAGGGCGCATTGGAAGGTAATTAGAGTAATTCTGTTTGCGATTTTCTTTAAACCATTCGCCTAAATCCTTTCGTACCCCCCCTCCCCATCTCTTCTCCCCAGCCTGACTCGCATTCTTCATGCTGCACTTTCTGCTTCCGCGACTTTAATTTCCTCCGTCGCCGCCACCACTGTCGAGTATGTGGTGAGATATTCTGTGGACGATGTTCATCCGGGATAGCTCGGTTAGATGTGTGCTCGCTCCCAGATACTTCTGGCAAGTCAACTTATTTCGGGCGTGTTTGTATTAATTGCCATCATAACTACAGCCTCGCCGCCCACGACTGGGGCCGGTATGGATGGCTGATGACTGCAGTGCAGTATAGTCAGCGAGCAATGATGTGGATGACAAGTAAAAATATCATGTCGTATGTTTTGGCCTAAAGGAAAAGGGTGCATCATCTGTCTATCTGGAGGGTTGTGTTATATATAGTGTTTATACGCATTTTCTTTTGTTCCGTTTCTTCTCTTTTTATGCCACCTTTCTTCCCCCCCGTTTTATGGTTTGCTCTCCTGTGTTTTTATAGGTTTTTTTCCTTTCGTATTAATTTGAGTTTTCCATTAATGTCTATACCAGTAATGTCTAACATTTTTTTCTTTCTTCTCTCTTATATCTCTTCTGATATCGCATCTTACTATTTTTCATTCATGATGTTCTTTTCGTATTTGCATGGTTTCTTCATTACTCTTTCTTGGATATGCATGCTCGTATTTGGCACCATAGCGTATTAACGAAGTAAAAGCAAAATTGAATATTTAATGAATCGTATAGTCTTGCTGTGATTTCCCGGCTCTTTCCGTATGCTCCCAGCTCACTCTAAATCGATTAGAGTACATATGGTATATATTATTTCCCTTTAAGCTTATGTTGTTGCTTAAGTATATTTCACAGCTTAATCATCATCCGTTTTTGACATTAATTTAATCCTTTTTATTAATACCTTGGTTGCCAGCGCCAGTGTTAGGAGTAATTCGATTGCTAACGTCATCTGGTCTGGTGGAAAAAAAAAATTAAAGCCTTTGTAGAGGAGGATAAAAAAAGGTTTGAATGAAAAAGGCTATCCACACTAATCAACCATTGAGGGAGAGAGCTCGTTTGTCCTATTGTTTATGTTTTTATCGATCCATTGGATTCATCCTCTTTTTCCCTTTTCTTTTCTACGACTTCTTTTAATTCTTCCTAATTATACATAAAGCCGCGCCTCAAAGGCGGTTTTCGGATTCCAAATTCTCTTCTTGCTCTTCTATGTCATTTCTAGAACAACTCGAAAGTACCTCGTCCGACACCCTGCAGCAACCGCTTCGTCTTGCTAACCCAACTCCTTTTCATGTGCAAAAGTCTCTTTTACGCCAGAGCCGGGAAAAGATAAATGCTGAATTGAACATGGAGGACCTTGAAAGGTGCGATTTTGGTGGCGAAGGAATGGATATTACCATGCATTCTTTATCCCATCTTCCAAGCTATGCACCAACAGCGATAGGTGACCATAGTGGTTCATTTCTGAGTGGTGATGGCGGCGATACCGTGAACATCCCATCCCCAGGCTCTGCAACCCCGATCGGTTCCCCGTCACATATCACCATCTCTTCCTACGGACATTCTCCATACTCTCCAACCCGCGGCTTCTCATTCGACGCATCTCAGCTTGGGCTTTCGCGAGCCGCTACCATGAATTCAATGCCAACTCGACGTCAGACGCTATCAAGTACTAGTGCGGGAGTATTTGGTAGCCCTCCCTCTGCAGAGCTTGGCGGGTTTCAGGCCATGCCCATGCCGATAAACGACAGGTGGTTAGACAACAGAACTAGTATCCAAGAGCCGGATGCATTCCCCGGGTCAAATGCGAGCTCGCTTGAGATGCCTAGCGGAGAATCGGGCGTGGTGGCAAATCTTGGTGACTCAGACGACCCGGAAAACCAGAAGCAGTAAGCAAAAGCGCTTCTGCAGCTCGTTGCATTTATGAGATTAACTGCGGGTGCTTTACTTTCTTTTTTTCTACTGCCACTACTCTAGAGCCCAGCTCTTTTTCGAGAAAAGGAGACGTCGACGCGAGTCTCACAATGCCGGTACGTGGCCTTTTCTTATCATAATTATCCATCGGATATCCTTTACTTTATAGAGTGGTTTATCTCATTAAATTGCTATTTCTCGTTCTATAGTCGAGCGTCGCCGACGGGATAATATTAATGAGCGAATACAGGAGCTTTCGGCTCTGCTGCCGGATAATTTCCTCGACGGAAAGCCAAACAAAGGGGTGATTCTGAAAAAGAGCGTGGACTACATCCGCAACTTGAAGATACAGCTTCAGCAACAAGCCATGCGAAACCGTGAGCTTGAAGCAATGATGCAACGATTTCAGAATCAAAGACAGGACATGAACTCCATGGGCGACGCAGGTGGCACTTCAGAATGGAGAAAATGAACCCCGTCATCTATTCACCCCGCGCCTTTGTCGGCTTCAACTTTTTTTTCCTCCTTGTGGTATTTGTTAAATTTTCATGTAATATACATATTCTCGAGGCTGTTGCAAATTTTTCTTACTCTATTCTTTTTTCCTCTTCTGTTTTATTTTCCTTTACATATACTTGGAATTATTATTTTATTTTGTTCATTTTAGCGTGTATATTAGATAGAAATTGCTTGTTTTATTCTTCTATTGTTATATTATATTTTATTGTATTATTTTAGTACCAGAGGAAGGCTTTTCTTTTTTTTAACTTAATTACAATTTTTTATATATATTCTCTTGCTTTGTATAGCTTCTTCTCTTCATCCTTCTGTAGCCACTTTATTCTATTTCAATGAAGGTCTATATCTATTTTCTTTCTGGGGCGTGCCTCAAGACAGAGACACGAGGTTATATTAGAGGGCGAAAAAAAAAAATGCAAAAAATACAAAATACAGAAGGACAAAATACAATATCAGGAGTTTATGGGTACAAGGAGGATGGTAATGGAGGGATGGTGGGGGAATATAAAATAGAATTGTATAGATAAATGCTCAATTATTTTTCTGGACAAGTGTTTGTATTAGTTCTAGCAGTTGCTTCCTCTCTTGGCGCCAATCCTCCTCCTTTTTGAGGCGCTCCTGGTGCTCCTCTTCCCATCGTTTTTTCCAGTACTCAGCGTCACTAGATTGTCGCGAGGTGGCCGCTGCGGCAGCAGCGGCCGTCGAACTCCCAATAGCATTGAGGAGACTCACTCGTACAGACTCGAGCTCCTGCCGCACCAGATCGCATGGAACACGATCGTGCCATCGAGAATCGGGCTCGAGATCGCACGAGTGCTCGTTCTCGGCTGTGTGTTTGCGTTTGGCAGCCGTACTGCTAATTGCATGAGCGGCATTGGCCGTAGGCGGTAGAGGACAGGGGGCGGAAGAGGGCATCAAGGGAGCGCAGGAGGGGGTAGCCGAGATAAAGGATGAGGGCGTGATGTCTCCAAGACTGTGCGTAGTCTCGGTTGTGTCCTCGCGTAAAGTATGCGTGCCAATTGCGGGGCGATCTACCCCACCATCTCTCATCGGCTGCCTCTCCCGGTAGATTCGTCCCGAATCCTCCCTCAGGGTCAGCACCATCGAGACCAATCGCACCAATTCCTTGTGTTCCTCCTCTGTGGCCGAGCTCCGTTGACGAAGCCCGTGTTCCTTCTTGTAATTGTCAAGCAGTGTCATCGCGCGGTCCCGACAGGTTCTCCACGTGGTCTCCTTCCCATTCTGCAGATTGATGTTGTTGGAGATCTCCTCCCACTTCTGAAGGATGTTGCCATGCACGGCCGCGTATGGATTTGACGACAGTACCTGTTGGAGCAGGATGATGTCGTCGGAGGTGCGAAAACGAACGGCGGTCTTGCGAGTTTTGGGGGGTGTGGGAGTGTCTGCCGCCGCTTGTTCTGCTGTGCCCTGATGCGAGGATTCCTTGACGGAAGAGGAGGGGCTGTCGGCTAGAGATTGGAGGGCAGAGAATGAGCTGGTCATGTCAAACACGGGAGGCCGGCTAGTCTCTCAGCAGCAGAGGTACCTGAAGCTTGGGAAAAACGCTTTTCAGAAGGGGAAGGGGGGGTGTAAAGAATGTTCAGTTGTACGAAACTTTGAGGGAAATTAAAGCGATAATATAAATAAAAAAAATAAACAAAAAAGAGGACAGGTGGGAAAATGAAAAATCGATTTATTAGGATGAGTTTGCCAAGAAAACAGGGATTAAAATAATATGATAAAGAAGAACGGGAAAAAAAAGGACGTGAACCAAAACATGCGTGAGATGCAATAAAATGATAAACAGAAAACAAAAAGCAGCATATAATTTCTTATAGGCTCATACGCGTATATTCTATATGAACATAGTATAGAGTCCACTGAATGGAGGAGAGAGGGCCAGACCAGGTGTTACATAGGATGAAGAATGGAGAGGGGGAGGAGAGGGTGGGGAAGGAAGCAGGAGGGGGGGATGGAGGGGGGGGAAGCGCAGCATTATAACCTGCCCTGCAAGACGAGCTCTATGCACAGGTTGATATACTCTTTCTTGGGGGTCATATCCACACCAAAGTACGCGGACACCTCGTCCCGCACCTGCTTCTTGGTGATGGTCATCAAATCCGATCCCGACACAATCCGCTTGACTTGCTCCGCGATTTCCGAGTCCGAGGGCACGTGCGGGTGCTCGGGGAGATTGCGCTCGCTGTGCATGGACTGGCTCGAGGGCCGGAGATTCGAAGTGCTTGGCGGCCGGGCAGGGCTCATGGGTCGGGCGTAGAGGGGCATCGACCCTCGATTGCTCGCGCCCCCGGGATAGTCCGCATAGGGGGCGCCACGATCCGGCACGCGATCAATGAGGGGAGGGCCGCGCTGATGCAGGGTCTCGCTCCGTACGGAGGGGGCCGCATATCTCCGGCCGTCCTGCTCATACGCGCCCCGCAGCGACACCCGGGCGCTCGCTTGGTCCCCGATCACCGAGTGGTTCGTTGTATAGTGGCTGCGGGCGTCTGCGTTATCGGCGACAAACGACCGCGCGGGGCGCACCGATCCCAAGCTGTACCGGGTACCGCTCGAATCGCGCGAGGCAGTGGTGCCAACCTCCCACAACTCCTGCTCGTAGTCCGACCATTTCTTGGTCGGGATCTGCCGGGGGTCGAACTGCCCCTCGTCCGTGACCACGAACTTGCGCCCCTTTTCGCCAACCACGACGCGGGTGTTGCCCCACGAGAAGTCGTCAAAGTGCCAGAACGCGTAGAGGGGGATGTAGAAGGAGAAGACGGGGATGGCGAAGATGTAGAAGAACATCCATCCAATATGCTCCCACTTGCGCCGGATCAAAAAGATGAACGCCTGCAGGCCGTACACCGCGCACAGCATGATGATCGACGCCCAGGGCACGATGGAGGTGGACGTCACCACGATGAAGAGCAGGTAGACCAGGTAGATCACCATGGCGGGCATGACCAGCGTCGCGAACAGATCGATAAACACGACGAAGCGCATCGAGAAGCAGCAGAACCCGCACAGATGGGGCAGGAACATGAGCTCGGCGAGGTTGTGGATGGTAGAGTTGATCCAGCGGCGGCGCTGCGAGAGCAGCACGGACCACCGGTCCGGGGCGTTGGTTCTGCACTGCGCGTCGGGAATGAACTTGAGCTTGTGGGTCGGGAAATGCTTCATCATCAGGGTGGTCAGGTAGCGATCCTCGCCGAGGTGTAGGAGATTCTTCTTGTGCAGCGTGTCGACTCGATTCTCGCCGTAGTCCTCGACCATGGCGTTGCTCACGATCAGCGGGATGTTCTTCTCCGTGGTCCGGATGCGGTACATGCAGAAGCAGCCCGGCAGACAGGTCACGGAGCCAAACAGGGACTCGAACGCTTTGGACAGGTTGTGCGAGATATAGTACTCGTACACCTGGATCATCGTCACCCAGCTGTCGCGTTCGTTCGCCAGCATCGTCTCGCCGCAAAGGCCGATGACGCGCGTGTCGTGCATAAAAGTCGATACCAGGCGGTTCAGGGAGTCGGGCATCACCTCGGTGTCGGCGTCCACCATCAGAATGAACTCGTACATGCTGGGGTTGACCCCGATGACGTTCTTGATCTGGTGGTACATCTCGAGCTCCAAGGGGGTCATCTCCTTGTTGTAGTGCACCTTGTTCAGGAATCGCATCAAAATCATTTGCGAGTCGCGTTTCCCACGGTTGCCGGGGCGCCGGCGTTCGGTCACCCGCCCCACCTTCACCACCACCACATAAGGAACCACGTGGCCATTGCACTCGTACAGCCCGGAATAGACCTTGCCCATGTTGTGTTGCTTCGCGCCTTCTCCCAACGAGATAAAGCTGAGTGGCTCGGGGTCGGTGTTCGGGTCCACCCCCAGAATATCGAGGACAATTCGCGGGGTGGGCCGGTCATTGCCCGACCCGACAATCATGCCATCGCACACGATCATGAGCAATTTGCGTTTATTGTCGTACTTCATCACGGCCAGCGAGTCGATCGTTTTTCTCAGCGATTCTTCGCTCTCCGTATAGCAAGGCACTGGAAGTGCAGAAAAAGAAAGGAATCGTTAAATAGACGTAGGAGAGGAGGGAGAGGAGGAGGAGGAGGAGGAGGAGGAGGAGGAGAAGGGTTGGAACCAACACTAAATTGGTTCAACCTACCTTGACAAATGATAAACCGGTCATGTTCCTCGGGCTCGCGGCGGGCACCCAGCTGAATGGCTGCCAGGAACTTGAACAAGATCACAGAGCACATGAAGACGGAAATTGCCAGAAGAATGTACTCGCCGAACATGCATTGCAAGGAATTCCGGGTGTCCACCTTGCCGACAAAGAATAGATTCCGCAGACAAACATACTGCCGCCGTTTGACCTCCGGTTCAAGGGGGAGCGCGTTGAAGTTGTCCGTGATGTCCTGGCCACCGCGGCCTTGGAAGAGAGCCACGATCGCCGGATGCATAAAGTCCACCGCCACGTTCGGGGGCGGTTGCTGGCCATTGGGCGCCTTGGCCATACGCCCTCCGGCGATGTAGTCCGACAGGTCGAACACCATGTTGTTCAAGACCGCCCATCGCCGGAACTGGTTGTCGGCCGCATCCTGGATCGATTGCATCGAGTAGGACATGTACCCCACGCGGAAGTTGCTTCTCAGCATGGTCATCTGGTTCCAGTACCAGTCCTTGCGGTAGTCCTGGGTGAAATAGCGGAAGTCGTGGTAGCGCGCGATGCTGTTGGTCGAGTTGACGCGGTAGTCAAGGGTGACCGTGGGGTCGACCACGCCCGTGATCCCATCACAGAGCGCGCTCACCTGGAGAGGGAAGATGCTTGACGCGTCGGTTCCCGCAAACGCCATGATCTCCTTCTGGGGGATCAGGTTGCTTGTCCAATGGTTCGGCGCAAACCGGGTCAAATCGAAAACCTCTCCCCGAATGGCCACGTAGGCCTCCCTCGGGTCCTTGTGTGCCTTCAGTTCATCCGGAGAGAAGACGTTCTGCTTCGGGCAAATGATACGCTCCAGCCCGATGATGAAGAAGAGCTCCACTCCCATGAGGAAGAAGATGAGGACGCAGAGGGCGACCTTCTCGCGCCATGCCATGCGCATATCCGGGCGGCGCAAGCCGCACACCGAAAGACAACAGTTGGAGATGGGCCAGGTAAACAGCCACACCAGGAAGAGCCACCGTTTCCGGGCACTCGAGGTCTCCGGCACATCCTCGATCATTTCCTCGACCTGCTGCCCATTCGCGTCGGTTTTCTCGTTCCCGTACATCCCCATCTGGATGTTATACTCCGACTCGAACACGGAGTCTCCCTCATTAAAGCGCTCGGCAAAATACTCGTCCTCCGATGCATAGTCACACGTCCCCAGATCATCCCCGGACATAAAGGACCGGTTTTGGAAACTGCGGCCATACGGGTCTGCATTTCAGACGTTAGCACCCTTCTTGCAAATGCCCATCTAAAGCCGCCTCTGTACTTACTCTTCCCCATCTCGGCCCGTTCACTCTTCATTCGCTGATTATCACTCTTGTCCATCCCACGAATAATATCCTCAAGATCTCGCCAAGCACTCTCTGCCAAGAACACCTGTTTCAAATTACAATTTACATTGCATTAAAGACACGCCCATTTCACGCATCCGACCACTGAAGGGTGGGGGGGAGCGGAAGGGAGGGAAGGAAGAAAGGAGGAGGAAGTTCTCACCTTGGATATTCCCACATCGATTGCATTGGCCGACCATCCAAATTGAGAGCGTAGCGTCTCCACCTTGGATCGAATATCTCGCACCTCAATGTCCAGGGGTTTGAGGACGACGGCATAGCGCTCGTAGAACTCGGCTAGCGTGTACACGATTGGGTAGTAAATCTTGAGTCGTTGGGTGAGAGTGGTCAGGTTGAGATTGCGGATTTGGGCCTTGACCAGCTTAGATTCGAACGTGTTTGGCTGGCTGGAGTCGTTTGGCCGCAAACAAAACACGTACCACTGCATAGTGTCGGCAAGGGAGGTGACCAGGTCCTCGATTGCGTCTCGCACCTGGGTCGTAAGACAAATCATACTTTTGTGGGACTCCTCCGCGTCCAGGTTATTCCGGCTGCGACACGTGGGCTTCCGGAGGGGAACGCTGAGCTGCTGGGCGTTGATGATCGCGTCCTTGTTACGGGGGTGCGACTGCAGGAAGAGCTGCTTGTTGTCGAACAAGCCCGCAATAAACGAGTTGGAGGTGGGTTTGATGTCCGTGCCGCCTCGGAACAGGGCCACAAAGTCCGCGCCAAGCGCATCGCTGTTGCGATCGCAAAAGCCGTCCGAGGAGTACACGACCTTGCCCATGAAGTGGTTGAGGCCGAAGCTGCGCGCGTGGTTGATATTCTTCGCAATGTACACGTAGGAATCATACGCTTTGCAGGAGCGGTCGAGCGAGTCCACCAGCCCGGCGTCAGTTCTGCTTTGCTTGTCGACGGGCTCGTGCATGGCTCGGAATAGGCCACGGTTGCACAGGTTGATGAAGTCGGACTCCGGCGATGGGATGTATTGGACCGAGGTGATGCGCTCCTCGCGGTACTCAGCGTAGTCAAAGACCCGCTTGAGGATGAATTGGTAGAAGCGCTCGTTGGCAAAGTTGACGCAGAATTGCTCCACGTTGTTCATCGGAACGCTCTGCAACCCGGGAAAGTCGACAAGGCCCATGTAACTGACGAAGTCGTCGCGGCTGAGCTTTGCGTTCATGTGCTCGAGGATCCACCCGAACAACAGAGAGTAGAGGGCCTTGGCCAAGCCATCGCGCTGCGCCGCCGCCTGCTCTGCATTCAGAAGCATGGTGATCATGTCTCTTTTGACGACCTGCGTTTTACACGTGAGCACGTTCTCCAACGCGCGCGGGTCGACGCCGAGCATTTCTGAGGCGAAGTTGAGCGTGTCGAGGTTGCGGATGCGCGCGGCGTCCTGTGAGTTGTTGGCAGTGTCGTAGAACACGATGTTTCCGAGATGCAGGATGGCGGAGAGGAGCTGGTTGATCTGCACGATCTGCTTCGTGCGGAAGCCGACCGATTTCATCGCGAGTTTGAGGTTATTCAGGCTGGCGGCATCGTCCACGCTGGGGATACAAATTGTCTTTCCCATGCTCGTGTACCGGAAGTGCGACGCGTCGGTGAGGCGATAGTGGTTGCGCTCCTCATTGGAGGCGCCGGCCAGGAGGTAGTAGAACACGTTAAAGTTGCGCTCATGCTCCGGAACCGAGACGACGCGCGCTTTGTCCAACAAATAGGGGAGGACTCTGGTGCCGATCATGCGTCCGCGCTCATTAAATTGGACCTCAAAGTACTTCCCCACCATGGAGCCGTTGTCGTTCTTTGCGGTTTTGGCATGGCCAAACGCCTCGACGACAAACGCGGAATTCACGACCTGGGTTGGAATCTTGGACACCTTTTTCTGGTGTGCGCTCAAGGCGGCCAGCTGGAAGATGACATGGTTGAACATCGTCGTCTTTCCACTTGCCACCTCACCACTGCGGTCAGAGCAATAGTAATGGGATAGTTTAGTATGGGAATCGTTCAGAAGCAGCTGAATGAGTTTGCATCCTTACCAGAGCACAACTGACTGGTCCAACCCGGTGCGCCGCATATGAAAATAGGCGCTCGAGGTGAGCTTGTAGATGTGTGGTGGGAGTGGATCGCGGTCCTTCGCTGTGTTCTTGTACTCAAGCACGTACTCTGCACTGGTCGCCTCGCTCAGGCATGGCAGCTCTTTGAACGGATTCACGACGATTAAGGCAACATCGCCCAAGGCGGTGAATGTGTGGCCCTGCTGGAATCGCTCCTTGAGGTTGCCAATGATGTCATCCTCCGCGATGTTTTGCAGCAGGATGAGGTTGGTTTTTGTGTCGCTAGATTTTCGTTTTCCCATCGTATTAGATCCTATCCAAAGCAGGCAAAAGAGAGAAGCGTGAGCACACGAATGGATCCATGATGCAACCAATGCGGCCTCACCCTAGGGTAAGCGTAGGAGGAACACCTAGGATATTGTATTAAGATGTAGTAAATGGAATAGAGCTATGGAGCTTAATGGGGGGTAAAGAGGGGTTCGAGCATGAAAGACTAGGACTCTGATGAGGCGGGGAGGGACAGAAGGAAAGGGCGCCCTTGATGAGGATGAGTACGAGAAAATAAATACAGGCAAGGGGAGGAGAGAACCACAAAGTAAGGCTAAGGACGCGTGCCTACCGTCCACCCGTTTTTCCGTCTGCCGGCTCTTCCCCCCTTTTTCCTCAACAGTTTCAATTCATTATTCCAAAAAGACTAATATAGAATTGAGTTGTCACTCAATTTAATTGATATGCATGAAGGTGTCCCTCGACTCACACTGGCTGGGTCGTCGGTCAATTTGCCAACTTGTTTTCCAACCACCTCTCCTCTCATTACCGATCGTGTTTGGTTGCCTTTTATGGGCATATGGCATGAGTGTTAAAAATAATTTTAATTTAACAAAAATAAAAAGACAATTTAGCAACAATCATAAAACATTTACACGTATTGCGTTTTTTTTTCTCGTCTGAATGGAAGGATGTGAGGCCTTCACCCAGCATCCACCTCTAACAGCACTCATGGCTGCTTACATCAGTGCCAGGTGGGAAGCCGCCACTAATAATCCCCCCCCCTCCTCCTCCCTCTCCTCATTTCGAGCGTTCAGCTGGTTGACCACAAAGAGAAACATTTCCTTGGGATATTCGCTACCCCGTATCCGAATGGAGTAACAGGCTAGAGAGAAGGCGGAGGAGCATGTCAGTCTCAGGCATAACGCTAAGAGTCGTTCCTTGTAAAGCATAACCCCCTGCACTAATATTCACTCACCATCTTCAACCTTGTTCAAGCTGGCTTTCATCGCATCCAGCTTTTTCCCCAAACCGGATCGTGCAGTCACGGTAATAAGATCGTATTCTAAACAACGCCCAAATGCCATTAACACCTGGCAGCTCTCTAACAGGCTGCTAATATAATGTTCCGCATCTACTTACCGCCCTTCATTTCTCGGAGGAAATGCCGGATCTTCAAGGTTGTGTCGTGATCTCCCTTCCCCACACAATTGATGGCATACCGCATAAGCTCCCCAGACAGATCCGCTACTCCGAGGACTAGTGAAAGAAAAGTGAGATGATATTAGCAGGGCATGGGATAAAATGCATGGCAGGGGATGCACCATAATCTTCGTCAGTGATGGCTAGTAGCTAAAAATAAGAAAAAAATCACGTCAGTAAATACTAATTATCCACAAGGGCAATCAAGCCAAAGCTCAGCACCTGCTGTCCTTCAGAATTCACCAATGTTTTCTCGACTTCTTCTTTAGATATAAGCCTATCATTTTTTAGATACTCCCAAAAAGCGAGAGCCTCGATCTAGAAATATGAGCAGAGCCATATTTAATGATGATGAATAAATAAGGCAGACACAAAAGGAGAGCATAGGAGATGATCCCACTTACATATTCCTGAATGGCAGGCGAAATAGACCGCAAATATCTAGAATGAGGATTATAATGCTGGGATTACATTGCGGTGAGGAAAAAAAAAACCAATTCCATCTACCTGTAGTAGTTTCCTCCACCTAACTCGACCGACACCTCCTCAAACTTTTTAATGATTTCTTTTTTTCGCTCCTCTGCTTCCTTGAACACAGCATGCATTGGGCGCTGCGTAATCCGATGCAAAGAAAATATCATTTTCTTGCTTAATGCCGTGATGTCCCTATTAAGACACGCCCCCATGTTAGTAGCCTAGCCGAGCCCAGAATACAACGTTTGGGATCTTATTACAACCTTGAGCATTTTATAATACGCTCCCTTCGATCGTACTGAGATATAGACGTGAATAAACAACCAAAGTGTCAAGATCTACTCATTTAATGCTTACATGCTCATCGAGCGAATTCCGTAGCTGAACAAAAAAGGAATTAAGGTTCTGGTCGGAACCGGCAACCAATGTGGGATTAACTTCGGCCATAGCAATGCGTATCAACACCAACCGCCAAAGCAGAGAAATCAAGCCAAGTACTTCTAGAGAGGTTGCCCACTGTTATTGTGACTGCCTTTGCTTCGCGAAATTTAATTTTACAATGCGCTCAAAAAGCGCATAGCCTACTTGAAGTCACAATAGGAACACGAATGGAGAAATCTAAATCGCCCACCGTCTCATTCATCCTGTATATCCCTATCATAGTATGCCTGATCTCTATAGCAATAATATTGTGGGTGAGGTGGCGAAATCGGTTGCGTAATCAAGCCGAAGAGTATAACGATGGTAACTGGGCCGCTCTGCATTAGTGCGAATTCCAGTCCAATTAATTCAAGTTTATCTGATAGATGAGGATGTAGCAGCGATAACCACAGCTCGAGAGGACCTCTCTACCGGCGTCCATAGGCGCCATACTGCCACAGATGCCAATGAGGAGGAACTGGGGGAAATCGAAGAGAATGAGCACGAAGATAACAACGCTGGGGAGGGCTCTTCTTCTACTACTCGGGTCCGAAAACTTGGGAAGAAGAGGGCGGCGAAAATGCAGCGAAAGGAGGAACAGCGGCGGTATCATGAATATTTGATGCTACAGCGGGAACAGCGTCGTGCACAGGACGAGGTGGTGGAGGAAGAGTTTCGACGACGAAAAGAGGAGGAGGCTGAACGTCTTGCGAAAGAGGTAGCCAAGTCTGCTCTCCTACTTGATTTCATTTTATAGTTGCAGAGCTCATCTCGATATGGCGATTTGCATTCTAGCTGGAGAAAAAGCGGGCTCAGCAAGAGAAATTGGCCAAACAGCAAGAGGCCATGCAGCAGAAGTTGAAGGCGGCAAAGGAAAAAGAAGAGCTCAAGCTGCAAAAGCAAATGGAGAAAGCACTCCCTGGCCTTTTGAAGTTAATCAAGGTTGACACCTTTCCTATTCTTTGCCCTATGCATCCTATTAATACGCCTAGATTTCTCGCCACAGTCCTATAAAAGAGCATCGCTGAGTGATCTGGCCGATTCACTGCGAATCTCTAGGCAGGTAAACACCTCATCACCCTAGCTGCCTCGACCTACTTTGCCGTTAACCTACTTTTCCGTGGCCCCACACGCCACACCACCCCCCGTTCTAATAGAATGTGCTGGCGTATATTGACGTGTTGGAATCAAGAAAATTACTGACGGGCATCCTGGACGAGGAGCAAGACACCTATGTTCACATGACCCCTGAAGAATTCCAAGCGTTCGCCGATTTTGTCAGCACACGAGGACGAGTGACCCTCACCGAACTTTCCAAAGAAAGTGGGACTATTCTGGGCATAGAAGACTTGTAGCTTTTTAAAAATTGTATATTTTAGATGCCAATATGGATGGTTTTGTATTAAAAAAAAAGCCAAGGGATAAAGAGACATTGAGTGGGAAAGTGAAGGGTGAATGGATGAGTGGGGGATGGGTATGTACGATGTTATTGGAACCAAAGGGTGATTAAGAAAACTCAAATGCCAAACCATATTTTCAGGGGAGGGGAAGAAGGAGAGAGGGTTGGTGGGGGGGGGGGGAGAGAGAGAGAGAGAGAGAAGTACAACTACTATCAACACGTTACGGTT